>NC_067128.1:37529590-37688081 GCF_021347895.1 Acanthochromis polyacanthus
GGTGCAGATAAATGATGCTAACGCTAATGCTAACACACCTGCAGAGATGTGGTGCAGATAAACGATGCTAATGCTAATGCTGACAACCTGCAGTCAGGTGGTGCAGATAAATGATGCTAACACTAATGCTAACACACCTGCAGAGATGTGGTGCAGATAAATGATGCTAACACTAACGCTAACACAGCTGCAGAGATGTGGTGCAGATAAATGATGCTAACGTTAACGCTAACACACCTGCAGTGATGTGGTGCAGATAAATGATGCTAACGCTAACGCTAACACACCTGCAGAGATGTGGTCCAGATCTATGATGCTAATGTTAACGCTAACACACCTGCAGTGAGATGGTCCAGATCTATGACGCTAATGCTAATGCTAATGCTAATGCTAATGCTAACACACCTGCAGTGAGGTGGTCCAGATCCCTGACGTTAATGCTAACGCTAACACTAACACATCTGCAGTGAGGTGGTCCAGATCTATGACGTTAACGCTAACACACCTGCTGCTTTGCTCTGTTTAGTTCTTTCATCCTGAGGATCCTCAGAAACACCTGAAGCTGCTGCAGCTGTTTAGAACTGAAGCCAAGAACCAGAGAAAGATTTCATCCATCAGAAAAACAGAAACACTGGAGGAGATGATTCATAACATGAGTCATCTGAACCCAGCACCAATATTTAGAAGAACAATTACGGTTCTTCAGAGGACAGAGGAGGTTCTTCGTGAACTTCTCCTGTTATCTTTAGTTATACTGCAGTAACCTGGTAGTTAGAGCTGAACCTGATGGTAGAATATTCTCTCAGTTTATCGATGAAACATCAGAAATCACTCCTGAAGCTGGACCATGATGTTCTGTGAAGAACCCAAAATATGAAATGTGTTCTGATGAAGGAACCCAGAGAAGCTGCAGAGTCAGAGTTTGGTTTATTCTGTATTTTAACATCTGCTGAGTTCAACACTTAAAAGTAAAACGAATTTTAGAAAACAGTAGAGAAGCAAAGTCTGGAGAGGAAGCATGAAGATAGATAGATCTATGGATAGATCGATGGATACTTTATTAAGGGAGATTTCAGAAATTCAAGAAATCACCACAGACAAAAAATGACAATAATGAGACACAAAACTACAAGAATGACATAAAACAACAAAAATGAAATGTGAAACTACAAAAAACAAGATACAAAATGACAAAAACAACACAAACGAGGTACAAAATGAGGAAGATAAAACACAAAATTAAAGAAAGACAAAAAACTATCAAAAACACACAAACATTCTCCATCAAAGACACACAAGACGACACAAAATGACAAAATTGAGACAAAAACTAAAATAAAACAAAATGACAGAAGGAAGATTAAAGAAAGGAATCATTCTATAAATATGAATGTAGAAACAACAGATCTACGATGGTTAGAAACTGAAGCTCTGCTGTAATAACAGATCTACGATGGTTAGAAACTGAAGCTCTGCTGTCGTTTGGTTCTAGATGAACTTATGGATTCCAACACTTGAAGCTCAGATTGCGACATCCTCTCAGAGACAGACAGTGATACAAACATCCTCCTGAGACGACTTGTTTGGACAGAGGAGGAGCTGCTGGACGTTTTCTGGAGTGGATTCTTCCTCCAACACTGAGAACAACAAACTGGTGAGAACCAAGAGAGAACCAGAACCAGGAAAGACTCCAAAGAACCAAGAGAGGACCAGAACCAGGAAAGACTCCAAAGAACCAGGAGAGGACCAGAACCAGGAAAGACTCCAAAGAACCAGGAGAGGACCAGAGAACCTCACAGGAGCCGAAGAACATCTCAGAGGAAACCACCCAAAGATAGACTTAGAACTAGTCATTGGTTCCCTGGATGTGGTTCTGGTTCCTGATAATCCACCAGAGAGAACTTTAAAAAGTGACATCATCATCCCCACATCATGATAATGCCTCCACCGTGCTTCTCAGTGGGGATGATGTGTTTGTGATGATGTTCAGTGTTTGGTGTCCATCAAACATATCATCTAGTCTGATGGACATAAAGCTCCATCCTGGTCTCCTCAGACCAAAGAACCTTCTTCCAGGTGTCTTCAGAGTCTCCACATGTCTTCTGGTGAACTCTAGTCCAGATTTAATTGGAGCTTTTCCATCAGAGTCTTTCTCTTTGTCTCCCTGAAGCTTTGACTGGTGAAGAACAGACAGCCGTTGTTGATGAACAGTCTGAAGCTGGAACTCCTTCAGAGGAGTCATAGAGGCTTGGTGGCCTCCCCCTCTGGTCTCTTTCTCCATCAGAGGAGTCATAGAGTCTTGGTGGCCTCCCTCTCTGGTCTCTTTCTCCTTCAGAGGAGTCATAGAGTCTTGGTGGCCTCCATCTCTGGTCTCTTCTCCTTCAGAGGAGTCATAGAGTCTTGGTGGCCTCCATCTCTGGTCTCTTCTCCTTCAGAGGAGTCATAGAGTCTTGGTGGCCTCCATCTCTGGTCTCTTCTCCTTCAGAGGAGTCATAGAGTCTTGGTGGCCTCCATCTCTAGAGGAGTCATATGTGGGGGGATGAATTCTATTTAAAGTCATGTATAAATCTGTGATGTGTCTCGTTCTCTTGCTACCTCCAGTATTTGTTTTCCTAAAACAGGAACTCCAGCTGAGTTTAACGTGATGCTCTTTTTCATGATCAATCAAACCGGAAACGATTATGTTGAAACCCGTCCAGAACCCTCCAGTTAAACTCTGTGAACTCAGGTCCAGGACATGAGGCTGTAAAAGTGAGGTCTGATGGGAAGGGAGGAGGAGATGTTCTCTCTGAGGAGGAACTCAATCTGTCTGACGGAGCTTTATTGGCTTTCTCTTAATGACTTCCTGCACAGCGAGTAAAGACTCCTTTAATGTCCTGTTTGTGGAGCTGGATGTGCTCTCTGAACGTCTCCTCACCTCCTTCCATATGTCTCTGCATGAGGAGCAGTCAGAACCTCTTCACCAGGAGGAGATGTGACCTCTGCAGCTCGTCCCTCTCAGCCATTACTAATGAGCCAATGTTCTGATGATGAAGCCTTTTTCCAAGAATCTTTTCTCCCAAACGCCCGTGGCCTTTGGATGACTCCCCGAGGAGGCCATTCATTTAGATATGGCGAGAGTGCAGCTCTTTGTTTTATCGTGCAGATACACTCCACAGAGTGTGTGTGTGTGTGTGTGTGTGTGTGTGTGTGTGCACGTCAGCAGAACCACACACACTGTACAAACGACACGCCGACACTCCCACGTCTCAAACACAACGCCGCCTTATCTCCCCCCTCCCACCTCCCATCAGTCCACACCTTCACCCCGACTCACCCCAGCTCCTCCAACCCCCCATCCCCTGGTCCCCCAGTCCTCCAGCCCCTCTACCCCCATCCTCTAGTCCTCCAGCCCCCTAAACCCTCCAGCAGCCCCCCAAAACATCCTTCTGCATCAACACCTCCCTCCCCCACAGCACCCAGCTGGGGAGTCCTGCACACCAACACAGGAACATAGAAAGACAAGAACACATGGACACAAAAAACACATGCACACAAGAACGTATGAACACAAGAACATAGGTACATATTAAAGACATGCACATATTAACACATAAACATGCACATATGAACATACAAAAATATGAACATATAAAGACGAAACATGCAAACACGCGAACATATAAACACATGAACATATAAACACATGAACATATAAACATATAAACATATGAACATATAAACACATGAACATATAAACACATGAACATATAAACACATGAACATATAAACATATGAACATATGAACATATAAACACATGAACATATAAACATATAAACAGATAAAGACATGAACACATGAACATATAAACACATGAACATATAAACATATAAACATATAAACATATGAACATATAAACACATGAACATATAAACACATGAACATATAAATATATGAACCTATAAACATATGAACCTATAAACATATAAACATATGAACATATAAACATATGAACATATAAACACATGAACATATAAACACATGAACATATAAACATATAAACATATGAACATATAAACACATGAACATATAAACACATGAACATATAAATATATGAACCTATAAACATATGAACCTATAAACATATAAACATATGAACATATAAACACATGAACATATAAACATATAAACATATGAACATATAAACACATGAACATATAAACACATAAACACATGAACATATAAACATATGAACATATGAACACATGAACATATAAACATATAAACATATGAACATATAAACACATGAACATATAAACATATAAACATATGAACATATAAACACATGAACATATAAACACATGAACATATAAACATATAAACATATGAACATATAAACACATGAACATATAAACATATAAACATATAAACATATAAACATATGAACATATAAACACATGAACATATAAACATATGAACATATAAACACATGAACATATAAACATATAAACATATGAACATATAAACACATGAACATATAAACATATAAACACATGAACATATAAACACATGAACATATAAACACATGAACATATAAACACATGAACATATAAACATATGAACATATAAACACATGAACATATAAACACATGAACATATAAACATATAAACATATGAACATATAAACACATGAACATATAAACATATAAACATATGAACATATAAACACATGAACATATAAACACATAAACACATGAACATATAAACATATAAACATATGAACATATAAACACATGAACATATAAACACATAAACACATGAACATATAAACACATGAACATATAAACACATGAACATATAAACATATAAACATATGAACATATAAACACATGAACATATAAACACATGAACATATAAACATATAAACAGATAAAGACATGAACACATGAACATATAAACACATGAACCTATAAACATGTAAACACACGAACATATAAACATATAAACATATAAACATATGAACATATAAACACATGAACCTATAAATATATGAACACATGAACATATAAACACATGAACATATAAACACATGAACATATAAACACATGAACATATAAACATATGAACATATGAACATATAAACACATGAACATATAAACATATAAACAGATAAAGACATGAACACATGAACATATAAACACATGAACATATAAACATATAAACATATAAACATATGAACATATAAACACATGAACATATAAACACATGAACATATAAATATATGAACCTATAAACATATGAACCTATAAACATATAAACATATGAACATATAAACATATGAACATATAAACACATGAACATATAAACACATGAACATATAAACATATAAACATATGAACATATAAACACATGAACATATAAACACATGAACATATAAATATATGAACCTATAAACATATGAACCTATAAACATATAAACATATGAACATATAAACACATGAACATATAAACATATAAACATATGAACATATAAACACATGAACATATAAACACATAAACACATGAACATATAAACATATGAACATATGAACACATGAACATATAAACATATAAACATATGAACATATAAACACATGAACATATAAACATATAAACATATGAACATATAAACACATGAACATATAAACACATGAACATATAAACATATAAACATATGAACATATAAACACATGAACATATAAACATATAAACATATAAACATATAAACATATGAACATATAAACACATGAACATATAAACATATGAACATATAAACACATGAACATATAAACATATAAACATATGAACATATAAACACATGAACATATAAACATATAAACACATGAACATATAAACACATGAACATATAAACACATGAACATATAAACACATGAACATATAAACATATGAACATATAAACACATGAACATATAAACACATGAACATATAAACATATAAACATATGAACATATAAACACATGAACATATAAACATATAAACATATGAACATATAAACACATGAACATATAAACACATAAACACATGAACATATAAACATATAAACATATGAACATATAAACACATGAACATATAAACACATAAACACATGAACATATAAACACATGAACATATAAACACATGAACATATAAACATATAAACATATGAACATATAAACACATGAACATATAAACACATGAACATATAAACATATAAACAGATAAAGACATGAACACATGAACATATAAACACATGAACCTATAAACATGTAAACACACGAACATATAAACATATAAACATATAAACATATGAACATATAAACACATGAACCTATAAATATATGAACACATGAACATATAAACACATGAACCTATAAACACATGAACATATAAACATATGAACCTATAAACATATAAACACATGAACATATAAACACATGAACATATAAACACATGAACCTATAAACATATAAACACATGAACATATAAACACATGAACCTATAAACATATAAACACATGAACATATAAACACATGAACATATAAACACATGAACCTATAAACATGTACACACATGAACATATAAACATATAAACACATGAACATATAAACATATAAACATATGAACATATAAACACATGAACACATGAACATATAAACACATGAACCTATAAACATATAAACACATGAACCTATAAACACATGAACATATAAACATATGAACACATGAACCTATAAACATATAAACACATGAACCTATAAACACATGAACCTATAAACATATGAACACATGAACATATAAACACATGAACCTATAAACACATGAACATATAAACACATGAACCTATAAATATATGAACATATGAACATATAAACACATGAACATATAAACACATGAACCTATAAACACATGAACATATAAACACATGAACCTATAAACACATGAACATATAAATACATGAACCTATAAACACATGAACCTATAAACATATGAACATATGAACATATAAACACATGAACCTATAAACACATGAACCTTTAAACATATGAACACATGAACATATAAACACATGAACCTATAAACATATGAACATATAAACACATGAACCTATAAATATATGAACATATGAACATATAAACACATGAACCTATAAACATATGAACACATGAACATATAAACACATGAACCTATAAACATATGAACCTATAAACATATAAACACATGAACATATAAACATATAAACACATGAACATATAAACATATGAACACATGAACATATAAACACATGAACATATAAACATATAAACATATGAACATATAAACACATGAACATATAAACATATGAACCTATAAACATATAAACACATGAACATATAAACATATAAACACATGAACATATAAACATATGAACACATGAACATATAAACACATGAACCTATAAATATATGAACACATGAACATATAAACACATGAACCTATAAACATATGAACACATGAACATATAAACACATGAACCTATAAACATATAAACACATGAACATATAAACATATAAACACATGAACATATAAACATATGAACACATGAACATATAAACACATGAACCTATAAACATATGAACCTATAAACATATAAACACATGAACATATAAACATATAAACACATGAACCTATAAACACATGAACATATAAACATATAAACACATGAACCTATAAATATATGAACACATGAACATATAAACACATGAACCTATAAACACATGAACCTATAAACATATGAACCTATAAACATATAAACACATGAACATATAAACATATAAACACATGAACATATAAACATATGAACACATGAACATATAAACACATGAACATATAAACATATAAACATATGAACATATAAACACATGAACATATAAACACATGAACATATAAACACATGAACCTATAAATATATGAACACATGAACCTATAAACATATAAACATATAAACACATGAACATATAAACACATGAACCTATAAATATATGAACACATGAACCTATAAACATATAAACACATGAACCTATAAACACATGAACATATAAACACATGAACATATAAACATATGAACATATAAACACATGAACCTATAAACACATGAACATATAAACACATGAACCTATAAATATATGAACACATGAACGTATAAACATATGAACATATTCCTTCTCTCCTGTATTTCTGCCTCTCTAACCTCATTTCCAGCATTTCTGAAGAAATTCTGAGCGATTCAGAGTCGTGATGAAGAATATTTTAGTCATTTTAGACTTCTATCATTTTGGAAACATATTCAGATGGTCTGAAGTTTGAACACATGAACACGTGCACACATGTAATCTCCACCAACGTGTGCTCGTCTCTCCTCCTCTACATGAACGTGCTCGGTGACAGTGATGCATTCCATTTCTGATCATTCTCCACAAATTCTGTAATTCCGGGCTCATTTTAAGACCATTTTGAACTTTCTATGGTCATTTTGGAAATGTTTTTAAATCATTTTAGACCAAAGTCTGGCCTTTTTTCTGTCATTCCAGACACATTTGAAGCCGTTTTGGAGTGTCCTGATAGATCTGCTCCTCCCTCCTCTCCATACATGAACAGTGACAGTGATGCATCTTCCTCCTGATTGCTTTATTATCTCGCAGACCAGGTGTGGAACTGGAGGGTCACTGCAGGAAAAATCCATCAGCACCTCCAGCGCTGATATCAACACTTCTGCAGAGCAGGAAAATGATGGTGTAGCAGTTTTCTGATGGGGTTTAATTCTAAAGTAACAAATAGAACCTCAAATGTAGAACTACACTAGAAAGTAGTTTAGCCTCAGACTGAATGGTGTCTCCAGATAATCCTGGTTTCTTCTTCCATCGTCTCGAATAGTTCTGACCAACCTCCTACCAATGCTGATATAAAGTTTGCTCAGAATGACCTTTCTCTAAACTCGTCTAGAATGACTCAAAAAATGTGCGAAATGCGTCAAAAGATGTCTAAAATAACCTCAAAAGTCACCCAAAAATGATCAGAAACGTCTCTTAAATGACCCAAAATTATCAAAAATGCTCAATTTGAACTAATTTTGAAAGAATTTTTCAAATAATGTCGGACATTTTTAAAGTTGTTTTTGGCCATTTTTAAATAATTCTAGACTCTTTCTGTGTCATTGTGGACAAATGTTGGTTCCTTTTGGACAAGTTTTAGTACATTAGACAAATTTTCAGTCATTCAGGACGACTTTTGTGTAATTTAGGATGACTTTTGAATCATTTTGAACAAGTTTCCATTAAACTGAACAATGAACATGTGTGTAAAATGATCCTTCCATGGTCTAATAGTTCTGACCGACCTCCTACCAACATCAAAGATTAGATTGAGGCACCTGGATAGATGTAAAACTGTCGAAAAAAGTCTCAAGTTCTGAATGTTTAAGTGAGACTAAACTTAAAGACCGGAAGAAGGAAGGAGAACGTCCTCTGGAGAGAGAGAGAGTAGACCTACCGACAACTGGAGAAAGTTCTAGAGTAGACCTACCGACAGCTGGAGAAAGTTCTAGAGTAGACCTACCGACACCTGGAGAAAGTTCTGGAGTAGACCTACCGACAACTGGAGAAAGTTCTAGAGCAGACCTACCGACACCTGGAGAAAGTTCTAGAGTAGACCTACCGACAGCTGGAGAAAGTTCTGGAGTAGAGCTACTGACAACTGGAGAAAGTTCTAGAGTAGACCTACCGACAACTGGACAGTTGTCGGTAGGTCTACTCTAGATCTTTCTCCAGGGGATGTTCTCCTCTATGGACTTCAAGGACCTGAAACTCTGGAAATATTCCCAGTATGAAGGTAGAACTGTGATCATTGATGAAGTTACTGCAGATGAAGAACCAGATGTTCTGAGGACGTCAGGAAGGAACTTCAGTCCTATTTAGGTGATACTTACTCGGTGCTACATTTGAGTCTTTGTCGCAATTTCACCTGTTTTATGGTAATTTTGGTCCTTTCATGGTAAATTTGGCCATTTTTGTCATGATTTTCAATGTTTTTCCTGGCATCTTTGAACATTTCAGGGTGATTTTCTGTCTTTTGGGTAATTTGCAAGTTTTTAGTGTCAAATTTGAGTTTTTAATAATAATAATAATGGATTAGATTTATATAGCGCTTTTCTAGGCACTCAAAGCACTTCACAATGGATCCATTATTCATTCACTCACACATTCTCACTCTGGTGGTGGTAAACTACATTTGTAGCCACAGCTGTCCTGGGGCAGACTGTTGGAAGCGTGGCTGTTAATCCACGCCTACGGCCCCTCTGACCACCACCAACATTCACACACCAGTGTGAGAACAGCACTGGAGGAAAGGCGGGTTAAGTGTTTTGCCCAAGGACATAACAACACACGACTAGGCAAGAGCGGGAATCGAACCGCCGACCCTTTAATCATTGGACGACCCGCTCTACCACCTGAACCACAGCTCAATTTCATCTGTTTTGTAGTAGTTTTGGTCCTTTTTGTGGTGACTCTGGGTGTTGTGGTAATTTTGGCCATTTTGTGGTGATTTTCCAAACCCTTTCATTTTTTCCCAGAACTCAGGTGTGTTTCTCCTCCTAAATGTCATGGTTCTATCTACTGGACTGATGAAGTTCTGAGCCCAGAAATGATGGAAAAAGTCCATTACAAAGTGATAAATCTGCACCTCTATGGAACTCTGGAGGAACTTTAATGAAGTTTGGTTGAATTCTATAGATGCATTGTTAAATAGTAGCTGAAAAACCAGCCATCTCTGCATCCTGTAAGTGACTGTTTTCTAACATCTAAACTCTAAACATGATAATACTTCATTCTAGCGTGTTTTCTTTGCCGAGAGTCTAAACAGAACTTTAATCCAGTTCCAGTTCTCCTGAGGAACATCTGCAGCAGTGTCGGGTCTCTGGAAGGACTTGACCTTCATCAACAGGCAGTATTTTAAGCTCAGTGTTTAGACGTGGGGTCTGTGAGTTCAGATCCCCCACAGGAGGAACCATCGTGATGGATATCTCCGCTTTGTTCTCCGTCCACCACCACCACATTCAACATATTTGGACAAGAAGTTCATATCTAAGACAAACACCGAGGAAACATCAGCAGCTTTTCCTGTTGATAAGGAGGCCTGAAGACGGCCAGAATAAACAGGAAGAAAGAATGGAGATAGATAGATAGATAGATAGATAGATAGATAGATAGATAGATAGATAGATAGATAGATAGATAGATAGATAGATAGATAGATAGATAGACGGACGGACGGACGGACGGACGGACGGACGGACGGACGGACGGACGAATGGATGGATGGATAGATAGATAGATCTATAAATAGATAATTGATAGATAGAAAGAGTGGAGGAGTGCTAATAAAAGTTGATAGAGGACTGTAATCCAAACAGTCCAGGTCCAGGTCTTTACGAGTCTTTACGGCTGCTATTATCTGCTGCTGCTGTTATGGTTTCAGTAAATAGACCGAGCCAGCAGCAGACTGTGTGGGCGGAGAGCTCTGGTTGTGAGTCTGTGCAGCGTTGTGTAGTTTGACGAGCAGATAACCACAACAGTTTATTCCATTTCATCAGACGCTCTTGTGGCCCTAATGGACCGAGAGCAGAACCCACTTTTTATCTGGTTGCTCAATAAAATGCTCCGTGAGACTCGGCGTCTCTGCATAAATATGTGGAACTGAGCGTCCGAGTGGGAAACACTAGAGTCTGAGAGTGTGTGTTTGTGATAAGTGGAGTGGAGGGAACTTTCTGTGGGAAGTGTTTAAGAAAAAGAGCCTCCAACATGATATCATTGGTCCTGGCAGCGGATTCTCCAAACACCTGTGTTTAAGGTGTGGAGTGAAGATAAACGGCGGCTCTAAGCTCACAGACGTGGATGTGTTTAAACGACGGAGCGTTTTGTGTATTTAAAAAAACGCTATTTTTTATTAGTCACTGCTTATTTAAACATGTGTGAGTTTACACACACCTGTGTTTAAAGAGGCCATGTGTGAGGCCGGCTGAGAAACGATCCACAGCGTTTATTATCTTTAATTAGCATCCAGATAAGAAGCTCAGCTGATGAATCTGTTCTCTGTTTGTTCCCACTGAGAGGAGAACCCAGCATCTCCAGAGCCATCCTGGATCACAACCCACCAAACATCAGTCTGCCTTTATTTATTCCAACTGATTTAATCTTTATGAAATCTCTTTATGGAGGGAACCCTGCCTTATAAACTACAGACTAAAGTAGAACACGTTAGATTAACAGTAAATGTTAACCCTAACCCTGACCCTAACCCGAACAGTAAAAAAAATACTAACCCTAAAGGTAACCCTAACACTGACCTCACCTGAAGTCTGGATGTTGAAACGTTTGAGATCTGGAAAAGATCACAAATGTGTTTTAAGGTTCAGAATCAACTTTAGAAGAATACAGGAGGTCCTCAACTTACATCGGAGTTTGGTTCCTACAGATAGACGTAAATCGATTTTCGCCGTAAATCGGAAAATGTAAACAAATCCGTTCCGTGCATCACAATGTCAAACAGTTTTTCATAAAGTCCTGAATACCAACGACTTTCATGCAGGTATGGATCACTTTACTTTTATGATATTTTTGTTCATGCTGAGGTTTCAATGTTTATAGTTCAGTTCCAGATTTACCTAATGTCAGTGAACGTTTCATGTTTAGCTAGCTCACCTCTGATTGGCTGAGAGTCAGCAGTAGAGAGAGCTGGGAACGGCGGCTAATTCTGGAGCTAAGTTATGGGTTTTTCTAGTTCTTCTGAAGCTAAGTTATGGGGTTTTTATAGTTATTCTGGCGTTGGCTACGGCCCACAGTATCCTGTGTGAAGGTTCAATAAACCAGCAGAGAACCAGATAAAGTCTCACTCATTCATCACAGAAGGTCGCTACAATATGTTGACCTGTTTCTACAACTTGACCCATGTTGGTCGGTGTTTCTGTTCCCAGTGTTTTATTCTGTCTAATTTTACTTCCATGGAGACGGCTTTCCTTTTCTTCCAGCATCAGAAGAGTCTGACTTACACTGGAAGCCGTAATGAAGCACAAAAAGTTAGTGAATGCAGCACAATCCAAGGTGGAGTACAACCAGAGAATGGAAACAAAGCCGTCTGATAGCACCGTGTGATGACGTATTCATCCACTCCGCTCATCGACTAGTTCCACGTAACCAGTAACCGCAAAATTCGCGGAGATTGGTTGATTTCGCGTGAATTTGAGCGATCGCAACATCTCGAATTCCTGGAGGGACTGATTACTATTAAAGTCATGTAATTCTAGCCTTGTCTTGTAATTCAGTGTGTTTTTCTAAGATATTTCCAATTCAGTGCAGTACGGGTTGCTTCACGATGAGGCTTTGTTCCAACATGAGTGCACATCTCCAGCATTATTCTTTACAACTATATCAGAATCTATATTCTGTTCAAATAAGTGCTCAAGGATATCCAAACCTTAAAAATGAAATAAAAGAAGATATAAAAATATTAAATTTAAAAAATAAAAAAAATAAAAGGTGTTGCACTTTCTAATAACACTGTCATCTCTTTTTCCTCTGCAAGGAAACAGTTCCATTACAACTTAAATTTCACAAATTCAAAGTCCGTATCCGTTTCCTCGTCCTCATTTGTCGTTTCAAACCACAGCTTTAGTGAAAAAATTTTTCTGCACATTCGGCCATCATTTGTGGGGGGAAATTATGTTTATGAACTAAAGACCAAGATAACAATAACTGTTTGTGAAAATTAGAAAGTTTGGCTGGAAGTTTTCCAATTTTATAGTTGCACCTTAATAATAACTTTAAACCTCCAAATCCCTCAAACACGTGTAGAGATCAAATTCCATAATGTTCTCATCTTGCCTTCTCCTCACCATCCTCACTCTTCCTGTTTTCATCTTTCAAACACCTCTGACCGTGTTACGTCACGGTGCCTCTGCAAAAATAAAAAATAAAATGCTGCCAGTGGAGGCGGCCCAGGAACAGCGGCAGAATGATCAACCCAGAGCCATGACTGAAGACCGGCCCTCACGGCCCAAACATGAGACCGGCCCACCGGGAGCTGTCCCGGTCCTCCCGATTAGCCACCCCGGGCCTGAGCAACATGTCCGGGGAAAACCACAAAACATGGACTAACTCCAGCTGTACGGGATTATTTAGGAGATGAATTAATAATGCAGCTTCAAGATTATCTCTATACAACCTGCTCAGAAAACCAGAAGAAGGAAGAGCTGCAGAGAAACAGAACTGGTTCAACAGCTCAGGATTTAGAAGATCAGTGAGCAACTAGAAACTAGTGAAGCACAGAGTCAGCAGGAATCAGGAGGTCTAGAAGGAGTCATAGTTCCACTAATCAGGAGGTCTAGAAGGAGTCATAGTTCCACTAATCAGGAGGTCTAGAAGGAGTCATAGTTCCACTAATCAGGAGGTCTAGAAGGAGTCATAGTTCCACTAATCAGGAGGTCTAGAAGGAGTCATAGTTCCACTAATCAGGAGGTCTAGAAGGAGTCATAGTTCCACTAATCAGGAGGTCTAGAAGGAGTCATAGTTCCACTAATCAGGAGGTCTAGAAGGAGTCATAGTTCCACTAATCAGGAGGTCTAGAAGGAGTCATAGTACCACTAATCAGGAGGTCTAGAAGGAGTCATAGTTCCACTAATCAGGAGGTCTAGAAGGAGTCATAGTACCACTAATCAGGAGGTCTAGAAGGAGTCATAGTTCCACTAATCAGGAGGTCTAGAAGGAGTCATAGTTCCACTAATCAGGAGGTCTAGAAGGAGTCATAGTACCACTAATCAGGAGGTCTAGAAGGAGTCATAGTTCCACTAATTAGGAGGTCTAGAAGGAGTCAAAGTTCCACTAATCAGGAGGTCTAGAAGGAGTCATAGTTCCACTAATCAGGAGGTCTAGAAGGAGTCATAGTTCCACTAATCAGGAGGTCTAGAAGGAGTCATAGTTCCACTAATCAGGAGGTCTAGAAGGAGTCATAGTACCACTAATCAGGAGGTCTAGAAGGAGTCATAGTTCCACTAATTAGGAGGTCTAGAAGGAGTCAAAGTTCCACTAATCAGGAGGTCTAGAAGGAGTCATAGTTCCACTAATCAGGAGGTCTAGAAGGAGTCATAGTTCCACTAATTAGGAGGTCTAGAAGGAGTCAAAGTTCCACTAATCAGGAGGTCTAGAAGGAGTCATAGTACCACTAATCAGGAGGTCTAGAAGGAGTCATAGTTCCACTAATTAGGAGGTCTAGAAGGAGTCAAAGTTCCACTAATCAGGAGGTCTAGAAGGAGTCATAGTTCCACTAATCAGGAGGTCTAGAAGGAGTCATAGTTCCACTAATTAGGAGGTCTAGAAGGAGTCAAAGTTCCACTAATCAGAGCTTTCGACACATTTTAAGTCATTTTCAGTTCCACTGAGTTCTTGCTTTGGAGCCTGAATTTAACACATGAAATCTAAACTGTAGTTTACAATCTGATACCAGAAACAGAAGTAATCTGATTACTGAGGGGAGTTTTTTTAGTATCATTTGACATTTCCTTGCCATTGCACAGGGCTGTACTATGATTATTGATCCGTGATTACTGAACTGTGATCGGTTGAAGGTTTTGTGCTGCAGACATCTGGTTGTGGTTAAAGTTGTGATGCTGTTGTGTCTGTCCTCTGCCTCTAAGTGGGTCCGTCTGCAAACTGCACACACGCATAGAAAAACACAAACACACAAAGGCTCACAATCACACTCTAATAAGCTGCACAAACACGCACAAAGATGCACAAACAAACACACTAATGAGCTGCACACTCTGGCTGCTTCCTGCTCAGGGATTCAGATCTCAGAGGTCTGTCAAGATCTGAGTGTGTGTGTGTGTGTGTGTGTGTGTGTGTGTGTGTGTGTGTGTGTGTGTGTGTGTGTGTGTGTGTGTGTGTGTGTGTGTGTGTGTGTGTGTGTGTGTGTGACCTCCTGTTTAGCCTCCGGTAGCATTAAGTGTGCGTCTCGTGGGACAGCTGATAGAAACACCCACACAATCAGAGGAGGTGTGAGAAGGTTAAAGACACACAAAATGATCTCATGGAGACACAAAACCATAAAGAGACAGAAAATATGCACAAATAGACACAAAACCACCAGACTGAGACACGAAGATACAAAACAACAACAACAAAGACTACACAAAGCCATCAAATGACAGAAACCAAGAACAAAGAGACACAAAACCAAAAACAAAAGAGATGCAAAACCACCAGAAAAAGACACAAAACCACATAAAACAACTACAAGGAGACAGAAAGAGACACAAATCAACCACAAGGAAACACAAAACTGTAAAGAGACAGAAAATACAAACAAATAGACACAAGACAACCAGAAAGAGTCACAAAGATACAAAACAGCAACCACAAAGGAGACACAAAGTCATCAAACGACAGAAAATAAGCAAAAAAAGACACAAAACCAACACAAGGAGGCCAAAGGAAACACAAAACAACAACAAAGAAACACAAACGAAGACACAAAACCACAAAGAAAATAATAACAAGGAGGCACAAAGAGACATTTTCCCTCAGAGAGAATCTGAATCATCAGGAAACATCTGGTTAAATCTGGACTCTGACCAGAACCTGGACCAGGTTAGCTCCACAGCATCAGTTACCATGGAGATCTAGCTCTACAGCATCAGTTACCATGGAGATCTAGCTCTACAGCATCAGTTACCATGGAGATCTAGTTCTACAGCATCAGTTACCATGGAGATCTAACTCTACAGCATCAGTTACCATGGAGATCTAACTCTACAGCATCAGTTACCATGGAGATCTAGCAGGTTAAAGGAGATGCAACTATAGTGACAACTCAGACTTCAGGTTTATCTCACTTCCTGGTTCAGAACTCTGGTTGTGAAAATAAACATCCACAGTAAATCAGATCTGGACTGTGAGTATCTCTGGGTGTAGTTCAGTGTTTGTGTCAGCCTCCCCCTCAGTGAGTATCAGCCCCGGACGGAGCCTCCCCCTGGGCTGAATCACCCCCAGAAGGAGCCTCCCACTGGGCTGAATCTCCCCCAGAAGGAGCCTCCCACTGAGCTGAATCACCCCCAGAAGGAGGCTCTGTCCTGGGCCTGGTGCGGCTGCAGCTCCCTGGATGCTGCAGGGAGGAACCAGGCCAGTCAACACGTCGCTGCTATCAGCTGCTCTGCCTGGTTTATCCACAGATTGGGCCGGCTGTGTGGGCGTATCGGCCTGGAGTTTGTTCATGCAGACGTGAGCAGAGATCCTGCACACAAACAGACTCACACTCCCTGCAGAGGAGGCTGGGTGAGGCCTGCCAGGCTGATAGCATGGTGTGTTCAGGGACCTCATATCTGTCTCCGATAGACTCCGTCTCCTCTGAGCGTCAGTAATTAATGCCACAGGAACCCAGAGATAGTGTGGGTCTGCAGTTATGAGCTCAGTGCTGAAGATATGATGCAGTGAGATCATTTCATTTACAACAGCAGAAAAGATGAATGAGTACGGCTGCTGTGGTTAACGCACACGTAAAGAGACAAAACAACCACACAAACAACCTGAAAAAGACATGAAACAACCACAAAGTGACTCATAACATCCTCCAAGAGACACAAAAAGACACACAACAACCGGCAAGTAATGCAAAGCAACCACAAAAACACACAATAGACAGGAAATGACCACAAAGAGAAACAGAGATGCAAAGAGACATAAAAGGACACAAAAACACACAAAATGATCACATAAATGCAAAACACGAGCACAAAAAGAGACACTAAACCACTAAGAAACACTAAAGAACCTCTAAAGACACACAAAACCCTCACAATAGACAGGAAATGACCACAGAGACATAAACCTGTGCCCTAAAACAACACAAAACCTCCACAAAAAGACATAAAATCACTGAAAACGAACAAACCAACCACAAATAGACGATAATGACCACAAAAACGCACAACGTAACTACAAAGTGACTCATAACAATCTCCACAAGACACCCAAAAACCACAGAGTAATGTAAAACAATCACAAAAAAACAGAGAACCCTCACAATAGACAAAAATGACCACAAAGAGACACAACAGAGAAGCAAAGAAACACAAATAAGCACAACAAAACACAAAACAACCACATAAAGGCAAAACACGACCACAAAAAGAGACGCTAACCCACAAAGAACCTCTAAAGAACCACAGAGACACACACAGACACACAACCCTCTAGTGCAGCTGAGATGAGCTCATCTGGTTTGAGGAGGAAACTTCAAGTATCTGCAGAAATGTTGATAATAAATAAAAGTGAGAGCTCAATAAACAGAATATTTTAACTCTGCTAGTCACAACTCTGGAATCTGGAACACACACTCTAATACACACACTAATACACTCTCTAATACACACACTAATACACTCTCTAATACATACTAATACACACGCGAATACACAAAAAGTACCAAAATCACCACAAAAAGTACCAAAATCACCACAAAAAGTACCAAAATCACCACAAAAAGTACTGAAATTACCACAAAAACTGCCAAATTTAGCATGAAAACTACCCCAAAAGGAGTGAAATTACACCAGAAACTAAAATTTGGCACAAAAAACATGCAAAATATTTACAAATGCATCCATATTTACCACAAAAATGACCAAAACTACCATAAAGCAGGTGAAATTACGACAAACAAAAACTCAAATTTTGTGACAAAAATTCAGCTTTGGCCCCAAAAAACTCACAAAATTACCACAAAAAGAGCCAAGACTGGCCTGAAAGGTTCCAATATGCCAGGAGAAACACCGAAGATCACCAGAAAAAGAAGCAGAATTGCCACAAAACAGGTGAAATTGTGACAAAAACACAAATTTGGTACGAAAAAAATCACAAAAAGACACAAAATCATCCAGAAAAGAACCAAAACGACCTTGAAAGGTTCAAATATGCCAGGAAAACCACGCAAAATCACCACAAAAAGTACCAGAATTACTACAAAACAGATGAAATTGTGACAAAAATTCAATTTCAGCACAAAAACCAAAAAAAAGTGAAAATTACCCCAAAATCATCACGAAAGTGGCCAAACGTACCAGAAAAAAGCACCAAAACTGCCATAAAACAGCTGAAATTGCAACAAAAACTCAAATTGGGCCCAAAAAACATACAAAATCACCACAGAACAATCAAAGTTACCACAGACAGACACGAAACTACCTTCATTTCAGGAAAAACACCCAAAATCATCACAAAACTGGTGAAACTGCAACAAAAACTCAAATTCAGCACAAAAAAATCAACCAAATAGGACTAAAGTTCCTTTCTGACCTCCTCAGAACATCTTCATCTCCAGTAACCTGATCACTGATCAGAGACTTCAGACTGGAAATATTTCCAGAGTTCCAGGTCCTTGAAGTCCATAGAGGAGAACATCCCCTGGAGAAAGTTCTGGAGTAGAATCTCTAGAACTTTCTCCAGGTGTTGGTAGGTCTACTCTAGAACTTTCTCCAGTTATCAGTAGGTCTACTCTAGAACTTTCTCCAGTTGTCAGTAGGTCTACTCTAGAACTTTCTCCAGTTGTCAGTAGGTCTACTCTAGAACTTTCTCCAGGTGTCAGTAGGTCTACTCTAGAACTTTCTCCAGTTATCAGTAGGTCTACTCTAGAACTTTCTCCAGTTGTCAGTAGGTCTACTCTAGAACTTTCTCCAGTTGTCAGTAGTTCTACTCTAGAACTTTCTCCAGGTGTCAGTAGGTCTACTCTAGAACTTTCTCCAGGTGTCGGTAGGTCTACTCTAGAACTTTCTCCAGGTGTCAGTAGGTCTACTCTAGAACTTTTTCCTGGTGTCGGTAGGTCTACTCTAGAACTTTCTCCAGTTGTCAGTAGTTCTACTCTAGAACTTTCTCCAGGTGTCAGTAGGTCTACTCTAGAACTTTCTCCAGGTGTCGGTAGGTCTACTCTAAAACTTTCTCCAGGTGTCAGTAGGTCTACTCTAGAACTTTTTCCTGGTGTCGGTAGGTCTACTCTAGAACTTTCTCCAGTTGTCAGTAGTTCCACTCTAGAACTTTCTCCAGGTGTCGGTAGGTCTACTCTAGAACTTTCTCCAGGTGTCGGTAGGTCTACTCTAGAACTTTCTCCAGGTGTCAGTAGGTCTACTCTAGAACTTTCTCCAGGTGTCGGTAGGTCTACTCTAGAACTTTCTCCAGGTGTCGGTAGGTCTACTCTAGAACTTTCTCCTGGGGACATTCTCCTTTCCTGCTTCCAGTCTTTAAGTTTAGTCTCACTTAGAACGTTCAGAACTGGACTCTTTTACATGCCTCCAGGTGTCTTAGTCTTAACTTTTGGAATCATTTTAACAATTTTCATGCCGTCCATAACACATTTAGTCTTTTCAGATCAATTTTAAAGTCACTGTGGACGATTATTAAATCATCATGGATTATGTTTGGACAATCTTTGGTCATTTCTACAAATCTTGTGTCATTTTGGGAAATTTTTGAGCAACCAAATTAATTTCATATCATTCTGAGCAATTTTTCGTTCATTTTGGAGAAATCTTGAATGGGATGTGCGTGCAGCTTTGACAGTTTAAACAGGATTAAGTGTTTGGTGTGTTCTCGTTGTGAGTCTGTTTGTTTGCTCACTGAGCGACATGAAGCAGCAGAAACATGAAGAGCAGCTTCCATCTGTGTTAATGGAGACCAGAGTCCTGCTGATGTCTACCATCACAAACACAAACACACTCAGACTGCAGCTGCAACACGTCACAGGAACTTCAGACTGGAAGCTGGTTAGCAACACAACCAACACACAACACACTGAAAACACACAGTAACACAACCAACACACAACACACTGAAAACACACAGTAACACAACCAACACACAACACACTGAAAACACACAGTAACACAACCAACACACAACACACTGAAAACACACAGTAACACAACCAACACACAACACACTGAAAACACACAGTAACACAACCAACACACAACACACTGAAAACACACAGTAACACAACCAACACACAACACACTGAAAACACACAGTAACACAACCAACACACAACACACTGAAAACACACAGTAACACAGCCAACACACAACACACTGAAAACACACAGTAACACAACCAACACACAACACACTGAAAACACACAGTAACACAACCAACACACAACACACTGAAAACACACAGTAACACAACCAACACACAACACACTGAAAACACACAGTAACACAACCAACACACAACACACTGAAAACACACAGTAACACAGCCAACACACAACACACTGAAAACACACAGTAACACAACCAACACACAACACACTGAAAACACACAATAACACAACCAATACATAACACACTGAAAACACACAACCAAGTGCAGCTGATGATCCAGAGTTTCCATCCTCTATAAAGTCCATGTTCATCATCAGTCTTTAGTGACTCCTAGAACTCTGCATTTATGATGAACCATTGAAACGTGAATCTTTGTCACTGAAACAATCCTGTATTTTGGTTCTTTATAGATTTATTAAAGGTTTTCTGTAAATATGGATCATAAATAAACAAATGTTAATATTTGGTTAAATGTGTCCGTTTCCTCCTCAGTTCGTTCTTCTGGTTTCAGTCTTTTGGTTTATCTTTGACTCCTCTGGACTCTATACCTACCATCAGGCATGGAGGTGGCGGTATCATTATAATATCAGTTTAACTGACTCAAGTCTGAGACAGAAAGACCACAAATGTAGTGGAACGGCACCAATTCTGGTTCACTTCCACTACATGTGTGGTCTTTCTGACCTGGTTCTTCAGGTTCTTGATGGGTCTAAGTCAGGACTTTGGGGAGACCAGTCTAAAACCTTCATTCTAGAACCTTCATTCCAGCCTGATGGAACCATTTCTTTACCGCGTCTGATGTGTGTTTGGACTCATTGTCTGTTTGAAACATCCAACTGTGTTCAAGATCAACCTTCTGCTGATGGTTTTAGGTTCTCCTGAAGAACGTGGAGGTGATCCTCCTTCCTCATTATTCCATGTACTTTGTGGAAAGCTCCAGTTCCACAGGGCATGATGCTGCCTCCTCCATGCTTGATGGTAGGTTTGGTGTTCTTGGGGTTGAAGGTCTCACCTTCAGCTTTTGTTCCATCTGACCACAGAACTTCTTCAGATCTTTGCTGAGCTCCTCAGACTTTCCCCCTGTAGAGTTTGAGTCTAATGAGTGGATCTAATGGTTCTGTTTAAACTGGATCAGAGTCAGCAGCTGTAGTCAAATGGAATCACTCAGGAGAAGTTAAGAGGTCATGAAGCTCAGAAAACTAGATGAACACAACTTAAAGCATCAGTAACACTCATGATTGAAGTTACTGTTTGTTTATTAATGATCCACATGTTCAGAAGACCTTTAAAAAATCTATGAAGGAACCAAAATACTGGATTGTTTTAGTGACAAAGATTCACGTTTCAGTGAAGGTGTGATGTCTTTAGTTTTAGAAATGTAATTTTTCCATCATAAAGTTGTGATTTGATGATCAAATGTTCCAGTTTAGTCTCTGGTAGCTTTGGTTTGTTGTTTCCAGATGAACAGTTTTTCTGTTTTCTGGTTGATTCCGTATCTTAAAGAGGACTCCTGGCATTCCTTCATAGGATCACAACTTTAGCAGCTCAGTCTGGAAACACCCCGTCTCCATGGAAACAGCCCTCTGATTGGTCTGTCGGTGTCTGTGCATCCATCAGGTTGTGAAACTCCAGACCAGTGGTTCCTCCTCAAGGACTTCCAGGTCATTCACCTCCCAGTGACTCTGGATCAGCTTCATTCTGCTCCGGATGTCAGAAGATCACAGCTCAGAGTTCTCCTCAAAGTTCTTCTCCTCCTCCCAGAGAACTCCATAACTCCCTGTTAGTGTCATCTAAACGTGCACTCCCTCATCTAGACGTGCACTCCTTCATCTAAACGTGCACTCCTTCATCTAAACGTGCACTCTTTCATCTAAACGTGCACTCCCTCATCTAAACGTGCACTCCCTCATCTAAACGTGCACTCTTTCATCTAGACGTGCACTCCCTCATCTAAACGTGCACTCCTTCATCTAAACGTGCACTCCTTCATCTGAACGTGCACTCTTTCATCTAAACGTGCACTTCCTCATCTAGACGTGCACTCCTTCATCTAAACGTGCACTCCCTCATCTAGACGTGCACTCCTTCATCTAGACGTGCACTCCCTCATCTAGACGTGCACTCCCTCATCTAGACGTGCACTCTTTCATCTAGACGTGCACTCCCTCATCTAAACGTGCACTCCTTCATCTAAACGTGCACTCCCTCATCTAAACGTGCACTCCTTCATCTAAACGTGCACTCCTTCATCTGAACGTGCACTCTTTCATCTAAACGTGCACTTCCTCATCTAGACGTGCACTCCTTCATCTAAACGTGCACTCCTTCATCTAAACGTGCACTCCTTCATCTGAACGTGCACTCCCTCATCTAAACGTGCACTCCTTCATCTAAACGTGCACTCCTTCATCTAAACGTGCACTCTTTCATCTAGACGTGCACTCCCTCATCTAAACGTGCACTCCTTCATCTAAACGTGCACTCCTTCATCTGAACGTGCACTCCTTCATCTAAACGTGCACTCCCTCATCTAAACGTGCACTCCTTCATCTGAACGTGCACTCCTTCATCTAAACGTGCACTCCCTCATCTAAACGTGCACTCTTTCATCTAAACGTGCACTCCCTCATCTAAACGTGCACTCCCTCATCTAAACGTGCACTCTTTCATCTAGACGTGCACTCCCTCATCTAGACGTGCACTCCCTCATCTAAACGTGCACTCCTTCATCTAAACGTGCACTCCCTCATCTAAACGTGCACTCCTTCATCTGAACGTGCACTCCCTCATCTAAACGTGCACTCCCTCATCTAAACGTGCACTCCTTCATCTAAACGTGCACTCCTTCATCTGAACGTGCACTCTTTCATCTAAACGTGCACTCCCTCATCTAAACGTGCACTCCTTCATCTAAACGTGCACTCCTTCATCTAAACGTGCACTCCTTCATCTGAACGTGCACTCCCTCATCTAAACGTGCACTCCTTCATCTAAACGTGCACTCCTTCATCTAAACGTGCACTCCCTCATCTAAACGTGCACTCCTTCATCTAAACGTGCACTCCTTCATCTGAACGTGCACTCCTTCATCTAAACGTGCACTCCCTCATCTAAACGTGCACTCCTTCATCTGAACGTGCACTCCTTCATCTAAACGTGCACTCCCTCATCTAAACGTGCACTCTTTCATCTAAACGTGCACTCCCTCATCTAAACGTGCACTCCCTCATCTAAACGTGCACTCTTTCATCTAGACGTGCACTCCCTCATCTAGACGTGCACTCCCTCATCTAAACGTGCACTCCTTCATCTAAACGTGCACTCCCTCATCTAAACGTGCACTCCTTCATCTGAACGTGCACTCCCTCATCTAAACGTGCACTCCCTCATCTAAACGTGCACTCCTTCATCTAAACGTGCACTCCTTCATCTGAACGTGCACTCTTTCATCTAAACGTGCACTCCCTCATCTAAACGTGCACTCCTTCATCTAAACGTGCACTCCTTCATCTAAACGTGCACTCCTTCATCTGAACGTGCACTCCCTCATCTAAACGTGCACTCCTTCATCTAAACGTGCACTCCTTCATCTAAACGTGCACTCTTTCATCTAGACGTGCACTCCCTCATCTAAACGTGCACTCCCTCATCTAAACGTGCACTCCTTCATCTAAACGTGCACTCCTTCATCTGAACGTGCACTCCCTCATCTAAACGTGCACTCTTTCATCTAGACGTGCACTCCCTCATCTAAACGTGCACTCCCTCATCTAAACGTGCACTCCTTCATCTAAACGTGCACTCCCTCATCTAAACGTGCACTCCTTCATCTAGACGTGCACTCCTTCATCTAAACGTGCACTCCCTCATCTAAACGTGCACTCCTTCATCTGAACGTGCACTCCTTCATCTAAACGTGCACTCCCTCATCTAAACGTGCACTCTTTCATCTAAACGTGCACTCCCTCATCTAAACGTGCACTCCCTCATCTAAACGTGCACTCTTTCATCTAGACGTGCACTCCCTCATCTAGACGTGCACTCCCTCATCTAAACGTGCACTCCTTCATCTAAACGTGCACTCCCTCATCTAAACGTGCACTCCTTCATCTGAACGTGCACTCCCTCATCTAAACGTGCACTCCTTCATCTAAACGTGCACTCCTTCATCTGAACGTGCACTCTTTCATCTAAACGTGCACTCCCTCATCTAAACGTGCACTCCTTCATCTAAACGTGCACTCCTTCATCTAAACGTGCACTCCTTCATCTGAACGTGCACTCCCTCATCTAAACGTGCACTCCTTCATCTAAACGTGCACTCCTTCATCTAAACGTGCACTCTTTCATCTAGACGTGCACTCCCTCATCTAAACGTGCACTCCCTCATCTAAACGTGCACTCCTTCATCTAAACGTGCACTCCTTCATCTGAACGTGCACTCCCTCATCTAAACGTGCACTCTTTCATCTAGACGTGCACTCCCTCATCTAAACGTGCACTCCCTCATCTAAACGTGCACTCCTTCATCTAAACGTGCACTCCCTCATCTAAACGTGCACTCCTTCATCTAGACGTGCACTCCTTCATCTAAACGTGCACTCCCTCATCTAGACGTGCACTCCCTCATCTAAACGTGCACTCCTTCATCTAAACGTGCACTCCCTCATCTAAACGTGCACTCCTTCATCTAAACGTGCACTCTTTCATCTAGACGTGCACTCCCTCATCTAAACGTGCACTCCCTCATCTAAACGTGCACTCCCTCATCTAAACGTGCACTCCTTCATCTAAACGTGCACTCCCTCATCTAAACGTGCACTCCTTCATCTAGACGTGCACTCCCTCATCTAAACGTGCACTCCCTCATCTAAACGTGCACTCCTTCATCTAAACGTGCACTCCTTCATCTAGACGTGCACTCCTTCATCTAGACGTGCACTCCCTTATCTAAACGTGCACTCCCTCATCTAAACGTGCACTCCCTCATCTAAACGTGCACTCCTTCATCTAAACGTGCACTCCTTCATCTAAACGTGCACTTCCTCATCTGAACGTGCACTCCCTCATCTAAACGTGCACTCCTTCATCTAAACGTGCACTCCCTCATCTAAACGTGCACTCTTTCATCTAGACGTGCACTCCCTCATCTAAACGTGCACTCCCTCATCTAAACGTGCACTCTTTCATCTAGACGTGCACTCCCTCATCTAAACGTGCACTCCCTCATCTAGACGTGCACTCCTTCATCTAAACGTGCACTCCCTCATCGAGACGTGCACTCCCTCATCTAAACGTGCACTCCTTCATCTAAACGTGCACTCTTTCATCTAGACGTGCACTCCCTCATCTAGACGTGCACTCTTTCATCTAGACGTGCACTCCCTCATCTAAACGTGCACTCCTTCATCTAAACGTGCACTTGGTTTGATTTTAGTTTTTTCACAGGCACTTTAACTGAAGTGTCTGTTGTGTGTCTGTTGTGTAGTTGGGATGTGATGAGCTTCAGGGATCCGTCATAGTGTTACTGTGTTGTTAGGCTGTGTATCTGGAGCGCCTTCATAGTGTTGTTATTGTGTATCTGTTGTATAGTTGTGTAGTTGGGTTGTGTGTCTGTTGTGTATCTGTAGCTCTGTCGTTGTGTTATTATTTTGTATCTGTTGTATAGTTGTGTAGTTGGGTTGTGTGTCTGTTGTGTATCTGTAGCTCTGTCGTAGATTGATGATGTTTTTTTTCTCCTTCAGCTCAGAAACTTTGTGTTGTTTTTCTTCGTTCAGATTCTCCGTCTGGATGTTTGTCCTCTAAATAATCTTCATCAGTCAGACTTTAACGTGTCCTCCTGAACTAAATAATCTGGATTTATCTTCATACATCAGTCAGAGATTAATGTTTTCAGGAAACACAAAGTTCAGAACAACCGACTCGAGGAGCTGAAACTAAAACCAGCAGAAACTCACTGAAGCTGAGTCTTTAAACGAACAGGAGTTTATCTCACTTCTGTTTAAGGAACTATAATGTAGAATTTAACACACTTCTGTTCCTTTTGTGTTGTTATTGTGCTGTTATTGTGTGTCTGTTGGTTTCTGCTGGTTAATGGACGTCTGAACCGACTTTCCAAACACCTCCGGACCAGAAGATAAGAGCTGAGGGTTTGTTATGTTTGGAAAGACGGATGAAGAAAAAAATCCTGCAAAAAAAAAAAAATTGGCAGCAAAAACCACATAAATAAAAGCAGGGAGCTGTGAAGATCCCAGCAAATATCACTGAAATAATGTGTGATGTAAAAACACCAATAAATGCAGTAAAACACCGATTTTATCAAAGTTATTTACAGATTTGAGTTTTTTCAAAACCTGTTGGACCACAAATAACCAATAAGGAGCTGGAATCATCAGTTTATTCATGTACTAAGTTGTCTTAATCTAGTTTTCTGAGCTTCATGACCTCTTAACTTCTCCTGAGTGATTCCAGTTGACTACAGCTGCTGACTCCTCTGATCCAGTTTAAACAGAACCATTAGATCCACTCATTAGACTCAAACTCTACAGAGGGAAAGTCTGAGGAGCTCAGCAAAGATCTGAAGAAGAAGATCATTGACTTGAACTCAAACGTTGCCCAAGTTGAGGCAAAAATTGCCCAAAAATGTCCACATTGACTCTAGAACAGCCTAAACTGATTGAAAAGATGTCTATATGGACATAAATTCCCTCAACAATGATCCAAAGTGACCAAAAACACGTCTGAAATGATCAAAAACGCCCAGATTGATGCAAAAACTGTTAAAGTCGACTAAAAATGAGTCAACATTGTACACAGAACTTTTCCAAGGTGGCTGAAAACATTTCAATTATGATTCGAAACCTGCGGGAACTGATGCTAAAATTCACCAAATTATCTCAAATAAATGCTCAAATTGATTCAAAAATAGTCCAAGGTGGTTGGAAATATGTCTACAAATATTTAAAAGTTGCCTGAGATGATGCACAAATTGACCAAAACTGTTAAAATTGGCTCAAAAATGGTCCAAACTGACTGCAGAGAGGTCTACAATAACTCATAAATTCCCTCAACAATTGTCCAAATTGACTAACATATGTATACAATGTATAAAGACTTGCCCAAATTGACAAAAAAAATAGTCAAAGTTGCCCCAGAATTTGTCCAAATGTAAGCAAAACTGTTCCAAAGTGACTGAAAACATACAGAAAGACTCAAAAACTGCCCAAATTGATGCTAAAATTGTACAGATTGACTCCAGAATAGTCCAAGGAGGCTGGAAACGTGTCTGAAATGGCTCAGGTCAGAAAGTCACCTGGACCTGTTTGAAAGCAGTCATAAAAGCAAGTAAAGAAATGGTTCCATCAGGCTGGAATGAAGGTTCTGGAATGAAGGTTCTAGAATGAAGGTTCTAGACTGGTCTCCCCAAAGTCCTGACTTAGACCCATCAAGAACCTGAAGAACCAGGTCAGAAAGACAACACATGTAGTTGAAATGAACCAATTCTGGTTCCGTTCCACTACATTTGTGGTCTTTCTGAGTCAGACTTGAGTCAGTTAAACTGATATTATGATGATACCGCCACCTCCATGCCTGATGGTAGGTAGAGAGTCCAGAGGAGTCAAAGATAAACCAGAAGACTGAAACCAGAAGAATGAACTGAGGAGGAAACGGACACATTTAACCAAACATTAACATTTGTGTTTCCTGCATGGAGGTGGCGGTATTATAATGGAGGAGAACCTAAAAAAACAGTTGAATGTTTCAGATTCTCCTTGAGTCTCATTAAACTTCCTGTTTTGGTTTAAACTATGTCTAAAGTGACTCGGTTCTCGGGGGACAACATCTGGATCTCGTCCCTTGGAGGTGACATCATAGCGGTCTGACCTCTGACCCTGAATCGGCCAATTAGCAGCCTGTTGCCGGGCGGATCTCCGTCCACCTGTCGCCTCCCGTCAAGAACAAACTGAACATTTGAGATTGTGTTCCTGTGTGAATGAAGGCGCTCCTGCAGGTCTGGGTTTTTCTGTCGGAGCAGTTTTAGCTCCTCTGGTGGATCCGTGGATCTCCGAGGCGACCATCAATCTAACAGACTCTATTATTGCTTCTCCTCTAAGTGCTTTGATTCTCGGCCCACCCAGGAGATCTTTCCTCCCCCTCACCTCAGCCTCTCTCCAGTTTCTAAACTTTTCCACAGTTCACAGAGCTGGAAATCAAGTTTAATGCAGCTTGTTGAGCAGTTCCCTCTTTAGATGAAAAATACACGTTAGAAAACATCCAGCAGGAGGAAATACAGACCCAGACCCAGACCCAGGACCAGGACCAGGACCAGGACCAGGACCAGGACCAGGACCAGGACCTGACCCAGGACCAGGACCAGGACCAGGACCAGACCCAGGACCAGGACCAGGACCAGGACCAGGACCAGGACCAGGACCAGACCCAGACCCAGACCCAGACCCAGACCCAGACCCAGGACCAGACCCAGACCCAGACCCAGACCCAGGACCAGGACCAGGACCAGGACCAGGACCAGGACCAGAAAGATTTTACTGTTCCACAAACACAGGATGAAATCAGGAACAACTCTCTGAACAACAGACACACAACCTGTAAAGAAACAGTCTGATAATAAATAAAACACAAAGAATCCTGTGAACACCATGTTTATCAAAAAGAAACTGTTTTTAAAATGTAAACTATAAATTAATACTGACGTAAAACACTTCTAAACTGTTTTTGAACACTTTACTTTCTGCAGATTTTTTAAACATTAAAATCATTCATTTAATGACTGTTAGAAAAACCGTTTTTTGTACGTTACAAAGTTTCATCATTTACTTTTTTATGGCTCCCAGATTTCATATTTCTTTCAGTTTTTACATGCCTACACTTTTTCTTGTTAAATTACAGATAATATCTAGTTTTTTCATTTTTAATTCACATGATTGTAAATTATAAAATAAAATAAAAACAGGTGCAAACTGTGAATAACGTCCACATCAAAAATCTGCCTTTATTGAATCCCAGCCTTCAGTTTCCTTCTATATATATTGTTATTTTTATAATTCCCTCCCTGTAGTGTTCTGCAGGTCTCCTCTGAGGTTCTGCTGATAAATCAGATGAAGCTTGTTTAGACGCTCCGTGACTCCGGAAGCTCAGAGGTTAGAGGTCGACCCTCCAGAGACCCGATCTGATGCCTGCAGAGGACAGCACACTCCAGAAGAAACACCTTCACAAGAAACATCTCCAGAGTTCTGCTCCATCAGAGGTTCTGGTGGAGGTTCCTGAGTGGAACACTGATCCAGGACTGTAGAAGGATCTGTCCTTCAGATTCCAGCCTTACCCAGACCTCTGAGGTTCTCTGAGGTTCTCTGAGGTTCTCTGAGGTTCTCTGAAGAATCGTTTCCATCTGAGACCTGAAACCTCCAGAATCCTGTTTCTTCTTACGTGTTGAACGTTCTGAGCTCTAAGAGAAGAACCTGTCAGGGTTGGAACGTTCCCTCTGATCCAGAAAATAACAACTGACTGATTTAAAGAGCTGCTGGCAGAATAAACGCTGTCAGGCTTTAGATTTAAAGTCAGAATAAATAAATTCAGGCTGAAGAAACGTCATTAAAGCAGGTTCTTAATGTTCCTTCTTAAGTTTAAACTCGTTCTCAGAATTTAATCAAATCTTTTTATGCAAATCCTCTGAATAACTAGAAAATACTTCATTTTACAAGTAATTAACTTCAGTTTATGCTTCTAATCAATAAAAACACATGATTGGAGGAGAAAAGTTGATTCTTTAGTGGTTGGATCATTTATTAGAAGAAAGTGAAAGAATGAAAGCAAACATCATTTATTCTGTTAAACTGCCTCTAATTGATCTTTTTAATGAATGATTTGGTGAATTTCTGACACACTGACAAAGTGAATGTCATAAAACAAACTAACAGCTTCACTTCCAATTTAACTTCTGCTTTTATGAAGTCAGATGAACAGAAAACAAGTTTGAACCAAACAATGAAGAAATCTGAATTAATCTAAAGGAAAAGTCCACGACTATTTAAACTGAGTTCAAACAGCAGCTAAAAGAATAAATCAAACCAACGACAGACATTTAATGTTAAATGTTCAGTGAAACAAAAGAAGGTGAACTGAACTCAAAATGTTTTACTTTTAATTTGAAGGCAGAATATTAAAAACATCTCACATGTTAACGGTTATTAAAAGCTGAAATATATGAATTTAGGATTTATAGTGAAAAATATGACTTTATAAGATCCAAATGGAAACAATTTTATGTCCATAAATGATTTAAATATGAGCAGAATTATTTAAATTGAGTGAAAATGAGCTGAATCCAGTAATGACCCAGAATCTGTAAAATCACTTCAGATTTGTTCACAATGATGAGAAAATGTTTAAAATGCTGAAAAAAAGTTTTTTCTCTGATTTTGTTGATTTATTTGGTGGTAACTTTGCTATTTTCAGGTTTTTCTGCTGATTCTGAGCTTTGATCAGATGTTTGATCGTTTCTGTGATGATTTCTTAAAAATCTTTTTAGGATTTTATTTCATTTCCTGCGTGTTTGTAATTTTTATTCGTTTCACAGCTTTTTTTCTCGGTGATTCTGAAACTTTTCTCGCTCTTTCTGCAGCTTTCTGTCTTTCCTCCAGGCTCCTCTCCGGTTCTCCGGTTCTCCGGTGTCTCCTCCCAGCAGCAGGTTCCGCCTCTTTCGTTCCGCAGATAAAACTCCGCTGTCTGTGCGCTTTTCCCGCACAGGCGCGTCCCGGAGCTGCACCATGTCCACCGGATCTCTCAGCGACGTGGACGACGAGCTGCTGGACGGAATCCTGAAGTTCTCCTCCGGGAAGGACTCCACGGAGAGCACCGGGGAGAGCTCCAACTGCGAGGGCTCCGGAGCCGGCGAGGAGCGCGGCGACGCTCCGGGGAAACGGCGCAAAGCGGCGACCCGCAAATCCGCTCCGAAGGGCGCGGCGCAGCAGGAGGGCAAACAGGTGCAGAGGAACGCGGCCAACGCGCGGGAGCGAGCCCGGATGCGCGTGCTGTCCAAAGCCTTCTCCCGCCTGAAGACGTCCCTGCCCTGGGTGCCTCCGGACACCAAGCTGTCCAAGCTGGACACGCTGCGCCTCGCGTCCTCCTACATCGCTCATCTGCGCCAGATTCTGGCCAACGACAAATACGAGAACGGATTTATTCACCCGGTCAACCTGGTGAGGCCCGGGCGGGGATAGAGCGGTTCTTAAAGAGGGTCAAAATCCAGAGAAAAGAGGAGCCGTTAAAATGTTTCTTAAATGTGTGGAGCTGAAGAGGATCAGTTCAGAGTTTTAATGCGTAAAAAGGAAACAACAAGTTCAGTTGAAATGATTCCGCTGCTCTGAGGTCAGAATAGAAATCATTTACGGTCAGATTTTCATCATCTTCAGAAACAGGAGAAACTCTGAGCAGCTTCACTTCCGTTTGGAGCGTTTTTAGCACAAAGCAGGAAACAAAAAGCTGTTTAAAAACTTTAACACATGTCAGAGAATTATTCTTTATGAAGCTGATTTAATATTTACATTACAGAAAGTAAGAGAACAGCTTTGGAGCTCCGCAGATAAAAGTCCGTTTAATTTGCTGCAAAGTCATCAGGAGGTTTCTGATTCCAGCAGGAGAAACACTTTTAGTTCATTTATTGATCTGTGGATTCATTCATTTAATTATTGATCCTGTAGATTTATTAATTTAATTATTGATCTGTGGATTCATTCATTTAATTATTGATCCTGTAGATTTATTAATTTAATTATTGATCTGTGGATTCATTCATTTCTTTTTTCTTTACCCTCCCATTACTACTAATAATTAATGTTTCCTGATCCCTGACAGGAAACATTTTCTCTGCACCGTGACAGTGTAACCCTGAGTGTCTGTAGTTTATTTATTGATCTGTGGATTCATTTAATTATTGATCATGTGGATTTATGTAATTATTGATCCTGTAGATTAATTAATTTAATAATCACTTATTGATCGTGTGCATTAATTTAATAATCACTTATTGATCGTGTGCATTAATTAATTATCACTTATTGATCGTGTGCATTAATTAATTATCACTTATTGATCGTGTGCATTAATTAATTATCACTTATTGATCGTGTGCATTAATTAATTATCACTTATTGATCGTGTGCATTAATTAATTATCACTTATTGATCGTGTGCATTAATTAATTATCACTTATTGATCGTGTGCATTAATTTAATAATCACTTATTGATCGTGTGCATTAATTAATTATCACTTATTGATCGTGTGCATTAATTAATTATCACTTATTGATCGTGTGCATTAATTAATTATCACTTATTGATCGTGTGCATTAATTCTGACCTCTCTGTGTTTCTCTGCAGACGTGGCCCTTCATGGTTGCTGGTAAACCAGAGACGGATCTGAAGGAGATGCTGAACTCCACGCGGCTCTGTGGAACCACCGCGTCCTGATGGAACCTTTAGAACGCCTTAAAACGGAACCTTTAGAACCCTGTCCAGAGGAACATTTAGAACTTCTTAAACGGAACCTTTCTCTGTGCAGAACCCTGAAGAACCGTCTTCTGAGTGGAACCACCGCAGCTGAAGGACTTAACTTAATGAATCTTTGCTGGTCCAAAGATGATCTCATTTGTACAGTTTTTTTTCTATGATGAACTTCTGTGTATAAAATGTATTTGTTCAGAGCTGACTGCTGCTTCTTCATTGATCAACAGTTCTGATATGAAGGCGTTCGTTAAAACACATTAATTCACTTTAAACAGAAGAATTAACTTCATCTCGCTGCTCATTAAAGCAGAAAACATTCATTTAAGTTTATTTAAACAAACTGTTCCACAATAAAAGCAAAAATCTTTCAAAATAAATCACACTTTCTGCTTCAGATGATCTAAAAACAAACTTTATTTTAATGTTTGACAGAATAAATCTGCATTAAATTAATACTGTTTTCATTTAAACTGAAGTTTCTGCATAATTTGGTTTAAAACTAAATTCATTGACTTAATCAGTAAATTAACTTGAGAACTTTACATTTTTTCAGCTTGTCTTCAGGATTTCAGGACATTTTCAGACGATCGAACTAAAAAAAACAGAATTCAAGAATTAAATGAGGCAAATAAAATATGAAAAAACAGGAAAAATTTGAAAATTATTTAAAATATTGAATCAAAATAAAACTGGAATTTGACAGTAAATCATTTTTACTGACATTAAACTGAATTTTAATGTAAACATTATTGACAGTTTTGCTTTGTTTATTGTCATTAAAATTACAGCAACATTAATATTACATTATTTATGATTTTACCATCTACAGAAACATTATCTGCAATTTAACAAAGCAAGAAAAATCTGTAAAAAAAAACTATGTATAAAATCATTAGAATATAACAAATTATTCTATATTTATATTAGAATATAAATAGATTCAAATATTTTAAACATAATTTTCTTTCAAAAACAAAAAAATTTGTCAAATATCAGCAAAAAGAAAAAAACTTGTGAATTTAAATTCATTAAAAACAAAAAATAGATTTTTGATAAAATGCAGTAAAAGCATGAATTAAATGTTCCGTATTTATTTTCAATATTTAGTTTTGGTCTTTTATTTACAGTTAAAAAAATTAATTAGATTATTTTCTGTGATTTTAATCTGTAATTGAACAAAACATAATAAATCTATAAAATAACAGCAGTTTAAAACGTGTTTTTTTTACATCTTAATTAAAATATTTGTGATTTGTGGAGAAAAACTAAAAGCTTTGATGGTTCAACATCATTTAATGAGACATTTTCAGAGCTCAGACAGATTTAAGTTGTAAATAAACTGTTTCATCGTGTTCTGGTGCAGGAATCATAAATCAAATATTTTCATGTCATTATAAAAGTTCTTATTATCAGGTGAAGCTTTTATTTTGAAGAACTAAAACTCAACTTTACTGACTTCCTGTTTCCATCAATCAGAATTATTCAGCTTCAGCCAATCAGGAGCGAGGATGGAACCACGTCAGGTTTTAATAAGGTTGTCTAAAGGCTGTCTGTAGGTTTTATTAAGGGGGCCCAAAGGTTCCATTAAGGTTATTTTAAGGTTGTTTTGAGGTTTTACACTGCAGCTGCTCCGGTTCTGCAGACCGTCCACCAGGACCCGCAGATCGTCCACCGACAAGGACCGACCAGCTGGAGCTCCGGCTCTCTGGGATTCCCACACGCTGTAATTGTTTAGTTGGACCGCTGCCCGGGATGATGTGGAAAAGCTCTTCAGCCTGGAGGAGGAACCAGGAACCGACCCAGATGATCCATTCTGGTCCAGAAGATCCATTCTGGTCCAGATGATCCTTAAACTGGTCCAGATGATCCATTCTGGTCCAGATGGTCCTTAAACTGGTCCAGATGATCTCCTGGTTCATCTCTAGCTTCCTGTTTCCTGTCTGCAGCATAGTGATGCTGCCCCCTGCTGGACACTCATAAAACTTCAAACTCAGATAAACCCTGAACATGTTGAATGATTCAGACCAGCAGGGGGCAGCAGAGGAATGAAGAAAAGCTGGAATAAAAGAAGACCAACATCAGTCATTAAATCTGATGATTCTCATTCTAACATCACCTTTTCCTACACTGGATCTGAACATTGATTATTTATTGATTATTTATTGAGTCGTTTTGCTTTTTTTCTTTCCGTCTGTGGCACCAATCAGAGCAGCTCCTTTAACTTTGTTCCATTTTTGCTCAATAGAACGACAATAACAGCTTTGTGCTTCTTTTTTCTAAGCAGATGTTGTATAAATGTGATATTTTTGAACTATTAAGTGAATCATAAATAATAATTTTGCAGTTTTCACACACAGTTCTCAGTCTGCAGCAAACAAATAAATAAAAACTTACCAGCTTACATCAAATTTCTGGATGAAATTATGTTCAAACGACAAACTAAACTGAAAGGAATCAGTTCTTCCTCTGTGATCAAATACATATTGATTCATTTCATGATTAGTAGAATAAACACGTTTCAGTTGATTATTCTTAAAAAGAAATGAGTTTATCAGGAAGATTCCATTAAAGTTACACCAACTTAAATGGAGTTTAAATAAAAGAATATTAATCTGAAACAACTTTATGATAACAGTCATTAGAATTATGTCTGGAAATGAAAGGCTTTATGTAAATCATGCGTTTACATTTCATAGATATCATTTATACATTTCTTTATCTAATCTTACCTGATTATAAAGAACGGAGCAGGTTGTTGGAGACCCTTCCAGTATGGAGGAACATCTACTGATGGAGGAACATCTACTGATGGAGGAACATCTACTGATGGAGGAACATCTACTGATGGAGGAACATCTGCTGATGGAGAAACATCTGCTGATGGAGGAACATCTACTGATGGAGGAACATCTACTGATGGAGGAACATCTACTGATGGAGAAACATCTGCTGATGGAGGAACATCTACTGATGGAGGAACATCTACTGATGGAGGAACATCTGCTGATGGAGAAACATCTGCTGATGGAGGAACATCTGCTGATGGAGAAACATCTGCTGATGGAGGAACATCTACTGATGGAGGAACATCTGCTGATGGAGAAACATCTGCTGATGGAGGAACATCTACTGATGGAGGAACATCTACTGATGGAGGAACATCTGCTGATGGAGAAACATCTGCTGATGGAGGAACATCTACTGATGGAGGAACATCTACTGATGGAGGAACATCTACTGATGGAGAAACATCTGCTGATGGAGGAACATCTACTGATGGAGGAACATCTACTGATGGAGGAACATCTGCTGATGGAGAAACATCTGCTGATGGAGGAACATCTGCTGATGGAGAAACATCTGCTGATGGAGGAACATCTACTGATGGAGGAACATCTACTGATGGAGGAACATCTGCTGATGGAGGAACATCTGCTGATGGAGGAACATCTGCTGATGGAGAAACATCTGCTGATGGAGGAACATCTGCTGATGGAGGAACATCTGCTGATGGAGGAACATCTGCTGATGGAGGAACATCTGCTGATGGAGAAACATCTGCTGATGGAGGAACATCTGCTGATGGAGGAACATCTACTGATGGAGGAACATCTGCTGATGGAGAAACATCTGCTGATGGAGGAACATCTGCTGATGGAGGAACATCTACTGATGGAGGAACATCTACTGATGGAGGAACATCTGCTGATGGAGGAACATCTGCTGATGGAGGAACATCTACTGATGGAGGAACATCTGCTGATGGAGAAACATCTGCTGATGGAGGAACATCTGCTGATGGAGGAACATCTACTGATGGAGGAACATCTGCTGATGGAGAAACATCTGCTGATGGAGGAACATCTGCTGATGGAGGAACATCTACTGATGGAGGAACATCTCCTGATGGAGGAACATCTGCTGATGGAGGAACATCTGCTGATGGAGGAACATCTGCTGATGGAGGAACATCTGCTGATGGAGGAACATCTGCTGATGGAGGAACATCTACTGATGGAGAAACATCTGCTGATGGAGGAACATCTGCTGATGGAGGAACATCTACTGATGGAGAAACATCTACTGATGGAGGAACATCTGCTGATGATGAGCAGAAGAATGGAAACATGGAGATAAAAAATATCCATGAGGCACGAAATGAAAGAAACGGGACAGAAAAGGTAAAAAAGTAGACATAAAACCACAAAAAAACTGTCACAAAATGACCCAAATAAGACGCAAAATGACAAAAACTAGACCAAAAAAAAGACAAAAAACAGGGCAAAGTGACAGAAGCACGACAAAAAACACCACAAATTAGACTCACAATTACAAAATGAGACAGAGTGCCACAAAACAAAAAGAAAACTAGAGAAATGTGACACAAAGTGAGACAACAAAAAACACGACAAGCTGGCAAAAACAGACACACAATGACAAAAACTAGACAAAATGACAAAAACAGACACAAAATGAGATAAATGAGATACAAAACGGCAAAAGGAACATTCAGAAATGTGTATTTCATTTTTTATCCGTTCTCACTCAGCAGTATCCCCATAGTGGTATTTTACTGCTATCTGCAGCTGAACAGAGACAATAAATGTTCTAAATCTTAAACCAGTTAGATCTGCTCTTGCAGCAGCTCTCTGTATATTTATGACAGATTTAACTCTATAATAATAAAAGCAGCCACTGTCTGTCTTCATAATGGGTGTTTATTTCCTATTTATTCCTAATTTAACTGAAGTTCTTCCTGTTTTTACAGATTTATGAGTAAAGGATCATTAGTCTGTCAGACTGTAGTTCTGCTGCTTTCCTCTAGAGGACGCTGCAGATGAACAGAATCAGAGAGCATTAATAACAGACACAGCAGCGGATCACTGATGTTTTACTGGTTTAAATTCTCACTTTTCTGAAGTTAGTTTTCTTATTTCCTGACTGGATGTGAGCAGATGGAGCTGAACAGCTGGATGTGTGAAAACCTAAAACCTGCTGATTATCCAGGTCACACTGCTGTTAAAGAAGCAAAGAAAACCACTAAAAGGTCTCCGTTCATCAGATAGAAACCCTGAACACTGAAGCAACTTAACCCTGCTGCTGTCTTCATTTATGGGCACCAAAAACGTTGTTTCTTTGTCTGAAAATAGTCAAAAATTCAGCCAAAAACTCCCCATTTTCTGAAAATTTGCAAAACCTTCAGGAACAAAATTCCAATAACTCCTTAAAAGTTTCCCTTAAAAATTTTATTTTTAAAAAATCCCCTAAATTTGGCAAGAAAATTCTTGTAAATATTTTTTTAAATGAGTAAAAATCTTCCAAAAAAATCCTAAAAATATCTGAAGTGATTCCATATAGATCAGGAAAACTTCTAATGTTTTATTTGAGAACATTCACATGAATTTACTGGATTTTGGTTGATTTTCATGTGAATGTTCTTAAGAAACATTTTTAACATTTAGTTTTTTTCACCAAAAATATTCAATGATTTCCCAAAAATGTTGACATCAGAAGTTTCACTGTGAAAATACACATTTATATTTTCCACTTTCAAACTTTAAAGCAGATGAGTTTGAGCCAGAGGACGACACCAGGGTCAAACTGTCAGAGATATGAGGATGTTTTACTGACATGTTTAGCTTCACTGTGATGAAACCTGCAGCGATTTTCACTGGAACGAGTCTGTAGTTCTTTTAGCTTGGAAAGATCTAATGGAGGAGGAGATAATCACATCAAACATATAAAAGAAATGTCAAATAAAAACTGAAAAAGCAGTTTGTGTATTTTAAAGTGGAGGAAGTGCTGATATAGTTCTGCTGTGTTAGAAACTAGGAGGTCCACCCTGCAGACCTTCAGACCTTCAGCAGGAACATGGACCTGTTCATTCTGTTCTTCTGCTCAGCTTTCAGCTCCAGACTGAATGTTAAAGTTCAGTTTATCGTCTGGTTTCAGCTGCAGTTTGTTAAAAAGACGTTTAAAGACGTTTGACCTTCTTCCTCACAGCAGACATTTCATCCCGTCAAACAGGAAACAGCCTCAGAGCTGCTCTCTTATTGGCTCCCTGAGCAGGTGGACCTCAGGTGTGATTGGACGACAGCTGTGTCCTGATTGGTCAGTTTGAATGTAGGATGATGCAGGATGGTTTGTTCAGGAGAACTTCCAGCTGTTGCAGGACTTTTTTTGTAAGTTTTCTTCTAGTTTTTTTTCTCACTGTCTTTGTTTCTTTTGCTTCCTTTTAGTTTTATTATTTATTTGTTTACTGAAGAAAGATCAGACATCTTTCATCAAAATAGTTTTACATCTAAAGTGACTTCAGGAACCAGAAGCTGCTGGAAGACAAGAAACTGATCAAAACTAAGAACTACATTAAATCAAGGTTTAATACACAAACACATTTAAAACCAGATGAATTTACCAAAGTGCTGCACGTTCTAACAGTCAGGCAGCAACAGAAACACGTGTTCCTCTGGATGGTCCTGGATGAGGACTGGTTTCAGGCTGTTTTAGGAACAGTTTAGGTTTGGGTTTGGTCCTGATACTGTACTGGTGGTTGTCTTCTTTAGAACTGTATTCTCATTGGTTCTGGTTTAGATTTGATCTTAATCCTGGTTTTAAACCTTTTTCAGACTGGTTTAGGACTGGTCTCTGGTGGTGTTGGGTGGGTCTTTTTCTAACCCCAAGAACACCAAACCTACCATCAAGCATCATGCTCTGTGGCTTTCTAGAAGAGCTTCAAGAGGTTCATGCTTGGTTTCAGTCTCGTTTCTCCTGGTTTTGGATGTGATTTAAAGTTGGTTACTAACTTGGTGGTAAAGAAATGGTTTCATGAGGGTAGAATGAAGGTTCTAGACTGATCTCACCAAAGTTCTGACTAAAACCCATCAAGAACCTGAAGAACCAAGTCAGAATGTAGTGGAAGTGAACCAGAATCGGTGCCATTCCACTCCATTTGTTGTCTTTCTGTGACAAAAACGGGGCACAATGACAAAAAGGAGACACAAAGCAACAAAAGTGAGGCATAAAATAACAAACTACATTTGTTGTCATTCTGTTTTTGTTGCTGTGTGCCTCATTTTTGTAATTTTGACCCGTTTTGTTGTCTCGTTTTTGTCATTTTGTATCTTGTTTTTTAATTTCGTCTTGTTATTGTCATTTTGTGTCTCGTTTTTGTCATTTTGTATCTTGTTTTATGTCTCATTTTTGTTGCTTTCTGTCTTGATATTATCATTTTCTGTCTTGTTTTTGTCGTTTTCTGTCTTGTTTTGTGTTTTGTGTCTTGTATTTGTCATTTTGTGTCTAATTTTTGTCGTTTTGTGTCTCATTTTGTCACTTTATGTCTCGTTTTTGTTGCAGACAGACAACAAATGTCAGTATACTGCCCATTGTGGTGCCGTTTCACTGCATTTGTGGTCTTTCTGTCTCAGACTTCACTCAGTTAAATCGATACTATAGTAATACCACCACCTCCATGCTTTAGTTTTTGATTCAATTAATTCGCTGTTATTGGACAGATTCTCCCAGTTTTTCATCCATCACTACAGCACACTTCCATGATTTTCACGTGTTATTTCTTGCAGACAGACATCCTGAGGTTTGTTGTTTCAGAGTCTGTTAACCGTACAGTTGGTCTGAAACAGTCGGCCTGAAACGGTCGAACTGAAACGGTCGGACTGAAACGGTCGGCCTGAAACGGTCGAACTGAAACGGTCGGACTGAAACGGTCGGCCTGAAACGGTCGGCCTGAAACGGTCGGCCTGAAACGGTCGGCCTGAAACGGTCGGACTGAAACGGTCGGTCTGAAACGGTCGGTCTGAAACGGTCGGCCTGAAACGGTCGGCCTGAAACGGTCGGCCTGAAACGGTCGGCCTGAAACGGTCGGCCTGAAACGGTCGAACTGAAACGGTCGATCTGAAACGGTCGATCAAAAACGGTCGGTCTGAAACGGTCGGCCTGAAACGGTCGGCCTGAAACGGTCGGCCTGAAACGGTCGAACTGAAACGGTCGGCCTGAAACGGTCGGTCTGAAACGGTCGAACTGAAACGGTCGGTCTGAAACGGTCGGCCTGAAACGGTCGGTCTGAAACGGTCGAACTGAAACGGTCGGCCTGAAACGGTCGGTCTGAAACGGTCGATCAAAAACGGTCGGTCTGAAACGGTCGGTCTGAAACGGTCGGTCTGAAACGGTCGAACTGAAACGGTCGGCCTGAAACGGTCGGTCTGAAACGGTCGGCCTGAAACGGTCGGCCTGAAACGGTCGGTCTGAAACGGTCGATCAAAAACGGTCGGTCTGAAACGGTCGGTCTGAAACGGTCGGTCTGAAACGGTCGAACTGAAACGGTCGGCCTGAAACGGTCGGTCTGAAACGGTCGAACTGAAACGGTCGGTCTGAAACGGTCGGCCTGAAACGGTCGGCCTGAAACGGTCGGACTGAAACGGTCGGCCTGAAACGGTCGGACTGAAACGGTCGGACTGAAAAGGTCAGTCTGAAACGGTCGGTCTGAAACGGTCGAACTGAAACGGTCGGTCTGAAACGGTCGAACTGAAACGGTCGGTCTGAAACGGTCGAACTGAAACGGTCGGTCTGAAACGGTCGAACTGAAACGGTCGGTCTGAAACGGTCGAACTGAAACGGTCGAACTGAAACGGTCGGTCTGAAACGGTCGGTCTGAAACGGTCGGACTGAAACGGTCGGACTGAAACGGTCGGTCTGAAACGGTCGGACTGAAACGGTCGGACTGAAACGGTCGGACTGAAACGGTCGGACTGAAACGGTCGGACTGAAACGGTCGGACTGAAACGGTCGAACTGAAACGGTCGGACTGAAACGGTCGAACTGAAACGGTCGGACTGAAACGGTCGGACTGAAACGGTCGGACTGAAACGGTCGAACTGAAACGGTCGGACTGAAACGGTCGAACTGAAACAGTCGGACTGAAACGGTCGGACTGAAACGGTCGGACTGAAACGGTCGGTCTGAAACGGTCGGCCTGAAACGGTCGGCCTGAAACGGTCGGACTGAAACGGTCGGCCTGAAACGGTCGGCCTGAAACGGTCGGACTGAAACGGTCGGACTGAAACGGTCGGACTGAAACGGTCGGTCTGAAACGGTCGGACTGAAACGGTCGAACTGAAACGGTCGAACTGAAACGGTCGGTCTGAAACGGTCGGACTGAAACGGTCGGACTGAAACGGTCGAACTGAAACGGTCGAACTGAAACGGTCGGACTGAAACGGTCGGACTGAAACGGTCGAACTGAAACGGTCGGCCTGAAACGGTCGGCCTGAAACGGTCGGACTGAAACGGTCGAACTGAAACGGTCGGCCTGAAACGGTCGGACTGAAACGGTCGGACTGAAACGGTCGGCCTGAAACGGTCGGACTGAAACGGTCGGCCTGAAACGGTCGGTCTGAAACGGTCGAACTGAAACGGTCGGTCTGAAACGGTCGAACTGAAACGGTCGGTCTGAAACGGTCGGACTGAAACGGTCGGTCTGAAACGGTCGAACTGAAACGGTCGGTCTGAAACGGTCGGACTGAAACGGTCGGACTGAAACGGTCGAACTGAAACGGTTGAACTGAAACGGTCGGACTGAAACGGTCGGACTGAAACGGTCGAACTGAAACGGTCGGCCTGAAACGGTCGGCCTGAAACGGTCGGACTGAAACGGTCGAACTGAAACGGTCGGCCTGAAACGGTCGGACTGAAACGGTCGGACTGAAACGGTCGGCCTGAAACGGTCGGACTGAAACGGTCGGCCTGAAACGGTCGGTCTGAAACGGTCGAACTGAAACGGTCGGTCTGAAACGGTCGGACTGAAACGGTCGGCCTGAAACGGTCGGTCTGAAACGGTCGGACTGAAACGGTCGGCCTGAAACGGTCGGACTGAAACGGTCGGTCTGAAACGGTCGAACTGAAACGGTCGAACTGAAACGGTCGGTCTGAAACAGTCAGACTGAAACAGTCGGACTGAAACAGTCGGACTGAAACAGTCGGTCTCAAACAGTCGGTCTCAAACAGTCAGACTGAAACAGTCGGACTGAAACAGTCGGACTGAAACAGTCGAACTGAAACAGTCGGACTGAAACAGTCGGTCTCAAACAGTCGGTCTCAAACAGTCAGACTGAAACAGTCGGACTGAAACAGTCGGCCTGAAACAGTCGAACTGAAACGGTCGGACTGAAACGGTCGAACTGAAACAGTCGGCCTGAAACAGTCGGACTGAAACGGTCGAACTGAAACGGTCGGACTGAAACAGTCGGCCTGAAACAGTCGGACTGAAACGGTCGGACTGAAACGGTCGAACTGAAACGGTCGGACTGAAACAGTCGGCCTGAAACAGTCGGACTGAAACGGTCGGACTGAAACGGTCGGACTGAACGGTCGAACTGAAACAGTCGGCCTGAAACAGTCGAACTGAAACGGTCGGACTGAAATGGTCGGACTCAAATGGCCGGACTGAAACGGTCGAACTGAAACGGTCGGTCTGAAACGGTCGGACTGAAACGGTCGGTCTGAAACGGTCGGACTGAAACGGTCGGTCTGAAACGGTCGAACTGAAACGGTCGGTCTGAAACGGTCGGACTGAAACGGTCGGACTGAAACGGTCGAACTGAAACGGTCGGTCTGAAACGGTCGGACTGAAACGGTCGGTCTGAAACGGTCGAACTGAAACGGTCGGCCTGAAACGGTCGGTCTGAAACGGTCGGACTGAAACGGTCGGACTGAAACGGTCGGTCTGAAACGGTCGAACTGAAACGGTCGGTCTGAAACGGTCGAACTGAAACGGTCGGTCTGAAACGGTCGGACTGAAACGGTCGGACTGAAACGGTCGAACTGAAACGGTTGAACTGAAACGGTCGGACTGAAACGGTCGGACTGAAACGGTCGAACTGAAACGGTCGGCCTGAAACGGTCGGCCTGAAACGGTCGGACTGAAACGGTCGAACTGAAACGGTCGGCCTGAAACGGTCGGACTGAAACGGTCGGACTGAAACGGTCGGCCTGAAACGGTCGGACTGAAACGGTCGGCCTGAAACGGTCGGTCTGAAACGGTCGGTCTGAAACGGTCGGACTGAAACGGTCGGCCTGAAACGGTCGGTCTGAAACGGTCGGACTGAAACGGTCGGCCTGAAACGGTCGGACTGAAACGGTCGGTCTGAAACGGTCGAACTGAAACGGTCGAACTGAAACGGTCGGTCTGAAACAGTCAGACTGAAACAGTCGGACTGAAACAGTCGGACTGAAACAGTCGGTCTCAAACAGTCGGTCTCAAACAGTCAGACTGAAACAGTCGGACTGAAACAGTCGGACTGAAACAGTCGAACTGAAACAGTCGGACTGAAACAGTCGGTCTCAAACAGTCGGTCTCAAACAGTCAGACTGAAACAGTCGGACTGAAACAGTCGGCCTGAAACAGTCGAACTGAAACGGTCGGACTGAAACGGTCGAACTGAAACAGTCGGCCTGAAACAGTCGGACTGAAACGGTCGAACTGAAACGGTCGGACTGAAACAGTCGGCCTGAAACAGTCGGACTGAAACGGTCGGACTGAAACGGTCGAACTGAAACGGTCGGACTGAAACAGTCGGCCTGAAACAGTCGGACTGAAACGGTCGGACTGAAACGGTCGAACTGAAACAGTCGGCCTGAAACAGTCGAACTGAAACGGTCGGACTGAAATGGTCGGACTCAAATGGCCGGACTGAAACGGTCGAACTGAAACGGTCGGTCTGAAACGGTCGGTCTGAAACAGTCGGTCTCAAACAGTCGGTCTGAAACGCTCTGGAGGATGAAGAGCTGCAGGTCTTTGTTCTCCAACACTAATATCTGTCCTAACGTGATGAATCTCCAGTGAAACCAAACAGTGGCGTCTCCAGCCTTGAAGCTTCTGCAGATTGATGCGGCCTGAAGTGCTTCAGCTCCAGCCGACTGTGAAGGAATACCACCCCAACGCTGTGATTCTGTTTCAGTCATTAAATCCACCATTTTACAGGAAAACAACCGGTTAGTGTTGATGCTTTCATCTGCACTGCCGCTTCTCTGTCATCTTTATCTGATCGAGTGGAACTCCTGAGCTCTGAGCAGCTTCTGGATCATTTTTTTTTACTGAATGTAAAGTCCTGAACATCTGCAGAAACACAGCATTTACTGTACAGGTGGGTCATCCACACCTGGAGGTTTTCTGCTCCATATTCATCAATAATCTGCTTGTTAGTCCATGTTTTATTGTTGTTTTCTAACCTTTTTCTCAGCAGTAGAAGCTAGATATTTAGCTAGCTGTTACTGCTACCACTGATGGAAAACAGTCCAAAGAATGAGTCTGATCCTGATAATATGAGGCAGAGGGAGACATTCAATCAGGAAAGATGCTAAATAGAAGAGAGGACACAGCTTTGATCTACATATTCTTTAGGAACACAGACACAAAATGACAATAGCTAACAATAAAATGACAAAAACAAGACAAAAAACGACAAAGACGAGACACTGAATGACAAAAGCTTTTGAATCAGGTTTGAGTGTCAGACGGTGAAGTTACATGAATTATTCTGTCTCTGGATGTTCAGCAGGTTGCAGAAGCCTTGATCTGCTGAGTTTCTGAGGTCCTGGGCTGTAATTGGACGGTTGTTGGAGGTGAAATGCATTCTGGGATCAAAGAGCAAGAAAAGGTTTAAAACAGGTCAGAGGGAGAGTGTGTTAGTGGAAGGAAGAGGCCTCGAATAAATGATGTTTTCCCAGGTGGACGCAATTACCTGAGTGAGTGTGTGTGTGTGTGTGTACATGTGTGTGTGTGTGTGTACATGTGTGTGTGTGTGTGTGTGTGTGAAGACGTGAATCAAAGCTGGACTCAGATCAGCAGCGTCTGGATTCTCTTCTTATTTACAATAATAATGTTCAGAGTTCTGACTCTTCGCAGTGTGTCGGTTTATTTAAGAGGTTTTAACAGATTTATCACTTTTTAATGAACTTTTTCAGAACTTCTTCAGTCCAGTAGATAGAACCATGACATTTTGGAGGAGAAACATCTGAGTTCTGGGAAAAACTGCAACTAAAATAACTAAAAAGCTGAAAAATCACCACCAAAATGGCCAAAATTACTACAAAAAGACAAAAAATCACTCCAAAAAAATCCCTAAAAGATTAAAATATGCTCAGAAAAACACCCAAGGTCACCACAAAAGTACCAAAATTGCCACAAAACAGGCAAAATTGTGACAACAACTCAAATTTGGCACAAGAAACTTGCAAATTACCCCAAAATGAGTGAAAATTACCCAGAAATGTTCAAATATGCCAGGAAAGACATGGAAAACCACCCCAAAAATGGCCAAACGTACCACAAAAAGTACCAAAACTACCACAAAACCCATTACATTGCAACAAAAACTCAAATTTGGCACAATAAAACATGAAAAATCACCACAAAAGCAGCTAAAATTACCACAAATAACACAAAATCACCCTAAAAGATTCAAATACGCCAGAAAAAGTATCACACAAAGGACCAGAATTACCACAAAACAGGTGAAACTGCAACAAAAATTCAAATTTCACGCAAAAACAATCAACTAAATAGGACTAAAGCTCCTTCCTGATCTCCTCAAAACATCTGGCTCTTCATCTCCAGGAACTTCATCAATGATCAGAGTTCTACCTTCATACCGGTCAGTAGGTCTACTCTAGAACTTTCTCCAGGTTCTCTCTATAGACTTCAAGCACCTGTAACTCTGGAAATATTCCCAGTATGAAGGTAGAACTCTGATCATTGATAAAGTTACTGGAGATGAAGAACCAGATGTTCTGAGGAGGTCAGGAAGGAACTTTGTCTGATTTGGTTGATTTTTTGTGCTGAATTTGAGTTTCGGTCTGTGGTGATTCTGGTCCTTTTTGTGGTGATTTGGGTGTTTTTCCTGGAATATTTGTACCTTTCAATGTAGTTTTGGCTCTTTTGTCGGTGCTTTTTTGTCTTTTTGTTCTGATTTTGGGTGTTTTGTGGTAATTTTCCATCTTTTTACACATTTTGGTGTCAGTTTTTGCCAGAACTCAGATGTTTCTCCTCCTAAATGTCATGGTTCTATCTGCTGGACTGATGAAGTTCTGAGGCTCAGAAATGATGGAAAGCATCCATTAAAATGTGACACATCTGGGGGCACCTCTGTGGACTTCATGAAGGTAGAAGTTCCTGCAGATCATCAGCTGGTTCTGAGGAGGTTCTGGTTGAGTTTCCATGAATGACTCTCTGGGCTGAAATCACTCACAGCTGACTCTGTTTATTTGATCTCATTTAAACCTCCACCTCTTCCCTCATCCACGACCTGTTTGGAAAAAAGGAAAACCTTCTAATAATTCCAAACAACATTCCAGAGTCTGTGGTTAGAGGACGAAGAGGGAAAAAAACAGATTTATCAAACTGTGACGCCCCGACGGCTGCAGCAGAGTCCCGGTTTTATCCCGGACCCGGACCCAGAGCACACATGGGCTCAATTATTATCCTGCACAAAGTAGAGTCGGCAATAAGGAAAATATTCCTCTAATCTGGGGTCTTCCTCGTGCTGGGTGTGAAGGAAGTTTCGGGGGTCCCTGTTTTAATTGGGTCCAGATTGGACCACCGACTGAAGCAGGGCCAGGACGCTTTCTCAGCGCCACTATTTTGGCTGAACGTGAATAAATGTGTGATTTTTTGGAGGGCGTTTCTGCAGATCGGACCGTTATGGGAAGCAGATGGACACGACCGAGCTAAGAAAACACCGAGGCCATCAGAGAGGCTCAGAAACATTCAACAAACTGAGAAACAGCTCTGACATCATGAGGGGTCTCCTTTAAACCGTCCAGTTCTGGTTCTGACCCATGAAGCCTGAACAGAACCATAAAAGAACCCTACCATGTTCAATAAAAACCTTCGTATCCGTCACTTTTCCTCCTCTGAGCTGCAGATGATTCGCTGCTTCACTGGATAAACCTCAGAGACTCCAGGTGGTGGGAAGGAACTTCAACATTTGTTCCGACAGCAGGAAGCGTCCCTGTGGAACCTCTTAGGACGATGAAAGTTCCTACTCAAAGAGAATGACATTCCTGTAAAACCAAACTGCAACTGAATTCTGGATTTTCTGCTTGTAGTGTTTCTAATGGACCTTTAAGGGTAGTTTTGGCGCTTTTTACTTTAATTTTGACCATTTTTTTGGTGATTTTACAAGTTTTGTGCCAAATTGGAGCTTTTGTCACAATTTCATGGGTTTGTGGTAGTTTTGATTATTTTTTGTGGTAAATTTGGCTGTTTAATGGTGATTTCCATGTCTTCGCTGGCACATTTAAAGTTTCATGGGGATTTTGGCTCTTTTTGAGGTAATATTGCAATTTTTTGTGTTGAATTTCAGTTTTTGTTGCAATTTCATTTGTTTTGTGGTAATTTTAGTGCTTTTGGGGTGATTTGTTTGTTTTGTGGATAATTTTGGCCTTTCTTGTGGTGATTTTCCAGCTTTTTTAGATATTCTGGTTGCAGTTTTTCCCAGAACTCGGATGTGTTTCTCCTCCTAAATGTCATGGTTCTATCCGTTGGACTGAAAGAAGTTCTGAGGCTCACAAATGATGGAAAGCGTCCATTAAAAAGTGATAAATCTGGACCCACCTCGACGGACTTCAAGGACCTGGAACGTTCTAAGTGAGACTAAACTTAAAGACTGGAAGCAGGAAAGGAGAACGTCCCCTGGAGAAAGTTCTACAGTAGACCTACTGACAATTGGAGAAAGTTCTAGAGGAGAACCTACCGACAAGTGGAGAAAATTCTAGAGTAGAACCTACGACACCTGGAGAAAGTTCTAGAATAGACCTTCCCGTATTTAATATAACAAACCTCCACTGTTTCGCTTTCTACACAGAAAAGTTTAGATATTTTGGGGAATGTTAAGTGTTTTTGGACAACACTGAGTGCTTTTAGAACATTTTTGGAGTTATTCTGGACATGTGTGAAGTGATTTCAGACATTTAGTGTTTGTCAGGGATTGCCAGCTGCTGTTTGGTCCCTGCTACGTCTTCAAAGATAACATTTTAGTGTCGTCTTCATGTACAACAATATAAAATTCTTCCACTATTTTAACATAACAAACCTCCATTGTTTTGTTTTCTACACAGAAAGCTTTACATACTTTGGACAATGTTTGAGTCTTTTTGGAACATTCTGGAGTTATTCTGGACAGATTAGAAGTGATTTGGGACATTTAGTATTTGTCAGCTGCTTTGTGTTTCCTTCTACATCTTTAACATTTTAGTGTTGTTCATGTAGAACAACCTGATTTCTTCATGTATTCTACCATAACACACCTCCATTGTTCCGTTTCCTACATGGACTTCCTCTGAGTGGAACGTCGGTGGAAGCTGTTGGATTCTGTTCCGTTACAAACCGTCTGATGGATCTCTGTAATAACTCGGAGTGTTTCTGAGTGTGAACACGAGGAATGAAGGAGGTTGTCGAAGCTCAAACTCCATCAGTCGTCTGGGGGAGAACCCAACACCCTCCCTGTCGTCCCGGAGCTTCTCCTGGATGCCATTTGTCCAGCGAGGAGCTCCGGTGCCCTTCCGGAGAGCCGAGGATCAGCTTTCCCTCCACCATGCATTTTAATGGACACACTCGTGCAACGGACAAATGATTTTTATTTTTGACAGGGGAGGAGGGCTCCGGTTACATAGGGACGGGAGGGAGCGTGCACGTGAAGAATGCAGAGACACACACACACACACAACACACACACACACACACACACACACACACACACACACACACTCTATAAACGCTGATTAATCCGGGCCCTGCGCTGTGACGGGCCGACGTCCAGGCCGATGAAAGACTGGAGCTGCCCAGTAAACTGAACTTCATTAAACCAGGATTAGAGCCGAGCTAAATCCATTAACTCTGGATTTAAACCACTTTAATTCCAATCAAATCACTCTTGCTGCAGCGGCCGTAAACGGTCCGACTGAAAATCCTCCATCCATCCCATCCATGCTAACATGCAGCCAAAGCTCAACCTAAAAAAGGTGCAGTAGCAGCGCTGGTACCAGTATTTCACCAAAAGCCTGTGAATTGTTGAGATGTTGATGTTTTTTTAGCTCTATTCTTGGGTCAGGACTCAGCAACTGTAAACAGCCTGAACCTGATCAGTTCATAAAATCCACCCTGTAGCTCTACAGACCAGACTGAACCCGACCAATCTGTAGCATAAACAAAGAAAACAGCCGGCTAAAACTGACCACCACCTCAGAATTTAAACAGAAATAACACAGAATGAACACATAATCAAAAACATGTCATTAAAACAGAAATAAACAGTGAGGGGAACACAATGGACCACTTTTGAATATTTTAAGTCATGTGCACAACTTTGAGTATTTTGCCTGAATTTATTTATTTTTAGACAAATTTTTGGTCATTTATACAAGTTCTGAGTCATTTATGACAAATTCCTGTCTTATGGAGAAGATTTTTTCATTCTGGACACATTTTTATGTGACCTTGAACACGGTTCGAGTCATTCTAGTTCAATTTCAAGTCATATATGACAAGTTTCAAGTATTTTGAACAGACTTTAGTCATTTCTGACCAGTTTAAGGTGCGAGGCCTGAACGTTTCTCTCCAGCTTCATGCTTCTTTCTGTCCGATTCTGCTGAAAACTGTTCCTGAGCTGAAACACTGTGTGTGTGTGTGTGTTGTGTGTGTATGTGTGTGTGTGGTAATGTGAGAGTCTTTGTGACCACAGCAGTTGGCAGATAGAAAACACTGAGTTACCAAGATCCCTGGGGCATCGTCGCATTTTACCGGCTGTCTGGGTCCCCACAGTGGTATGTACAGTGTAGGTGTGTATGGTAGGTGTGTATGTGTAATGTGTATGTGTAGGTGTGTATATGTGTGTGTAGTGTAGGGTGTGTGCGCGCATGTGCACATGTTTTGAGCTGTGGTGTCTAACTTCCTGTTGCCAGCAAAAGCAATTCTTTAAAAAAAAGCATATTTCGCGTGTATCAAAGAAACGCTCCAGACACAAGGAGACACAATCCTTCATTTTCTTCCATCTTTTCTTTCTCTCTCTCTTTGCTTATTTCTTCAGGTTCTCCCTCTTTGTTTCCAGTCTGATGTTCTTGTTGTCTTCGGATGAACTCTGGAGATGTTTCTGCACCAGCAGCGTTTTCTTGCCTGTTTGTTGTTTATTCAGTTCATCCTTTTCTTGGATGACCTGGTTCATCATCTTCTTCTCCTCCTGGAGACTGGACAACTCAGTGTCCACCTCCTCCTGCCAGATGGACCACCGGTTCTCCAGCTCGACACCGGGTTGTCCTTGGAGGCCTTGTCCAGCAGAACTCGTTGGTGCTGTTCACCTCTAAGGAATGGCATTTCCTTATATATTTCACTCTTCCAGGTGGACTGGACCTTCTCAGTCTCTTTCTCCAGGATCTGAACACACTTCTGCTGGAACATCTGCTCCCACTCAGCTGGAGTCTGGGTCCCAGAACCTTCTCCAGGTTTCCTCTCTGTCCAGTTTGGTCTTCAGATGCCATCTGCTTTGACAGCCAAGATTTCTGCAACCAGCTTGTTTTCTGTTGGGAATCCACCAGCACTTCTCTACTGTCCTTCAGTTGCATGTCAGGATCCTGGTTCTGGTTCTGAACCTCCTGAACCTTACCTGGTTCTGTGGAAGAAGTATTTCTGGAATGTTAGCAAAGATGTAGTGATGAAGAACAATTCTAGAGTTCTTCTGTTGGGTTCTACAAGCAGAAAGTTGAAGTTGAAGTTGAAGTTTATTAATGGAATGCCCCTTGAGATGTAGCATCTCGTTTTCAAGGGGGTCCATAAACACATACATATATAAACACAATTTACAATGGCATACATACGTGCACACATTACACATAAACACACATACCACACACACACACACACACACACACAGGACAGACATGCTCCTTTGTTTCCTCACCCCCAATCCTCAATGAATTCAAAAACAGGTGCCACCAACTCGGTGCCAATGAGGCCAGATAGCCTTTTAGAGATGTGTTTGTTTTTTCATTGTCTGTCTTGCTCTTTATTTTTCTTCTACTTCCTCTCCCCTTTTCCTTCTCCCTTCCCTTCCCTCTTTATTCACCTCCCCCTTATCTACTCCTTCCTCTCTTCCCCTTCTTTTTCTTTTTCCCCCTTTTCTCTCTCACAACTTGGTGCTGCTGACAAACTAACCCTTGGCTTCCAAGATTGGTGATCCCTGGTCAGGAATATCAGCGGTTCACAAACCATGGTTCTTAAACCTATTCAGGTTTCATACAAAATAGAAAATGTCCTGAGGGACAAAGCTGAAGAACCACAGTTCAAGAATAACAAAGGATAATATGAAAATGCAAATAAATGATACAGCATTGACAGAAGTTCGAAGGAAAGACAAAAAAAAAACCAAAAACATGAGCAGGAAGTTTTAAGGTGTGAAAATAATAAGGATTGGAATTGACCAAAAGATGTTACATCCCGAATGAATAAAGGTAACCTATTCCAATCAGATGGAGCCCTATACTGGAAGGCTCTGCGACCAGTCTCTTTGTATATGGAACAGTAAAGTAAGACTGAGTGCTTCTTAAAGAATATACAGAAGTACTGGAACCAAAAGTCGCTTAAGATACAGAGGACAATAAAAATAAATACATTTGAAATGAATAGTGTCCAGTGATATTGGCGCCTTTCATATGGTTGCAACCAGTTCAGCTTCTCAAACAAAATACAATGATGAGTTCTATAAGGGCATTTAAGTATGAATCGACATAGAGAATTAAAGAGAGCATTTAAAGGCTTGAGATACAAGTCATGAGTGTTTGATAGATTGTGTCAGTAATCAACAACAGGACAAGTTGAATAATTATTGCTTCCTGACTTCTTGTGTAAAACAGTTTGCAGACCGAAAAAGAGGAGTTAAAGTAGCATATGTTCGTCTTATGATGTAATCTATGTGAGGTTTAAAGCTGAGTTCAGGATCAAACCAAAGTCCAAGATATTTAACAGAGAAAGTGGAAGGTTCTAATTTGTTGGTTCTGTGGTGTGTTGTTCTAATGATGTTGGTTCTGTGGTGCTGGTTCTGGTGGTGTTGCTCTGGTGGTGTTGGTTCTGGTGGTGTTGGTTGTAATGGTGTTGGTTCTAATGATGTTGTTCTGTGGTGCTGGTTGTAATGGTTGGTTCTAATAATGTTGGTTCTAATGATTGGTTCTGTGGTGTTGGTTGTAATGGTGTTGGTTCAATGTTGGTTCTAATGATTGGTTCTGGTGGTGTTGGTTCTGTGTGTTGGTTCTAATGATGTTGGTTCTGGTTGCTTTTGTGGTGTTCTGGTGGTGTTGTTGTAATGGTGTTGGTTCTAATAATGTTGTTCTAATGATGTTGTTCTGGTGGTGTTGGTTGTAATGGTGTTGGTTCTAATGATGTTTTTGGTGTGTTGGTTGTAATGTGTTGGTTCTAATAATTTGGTTCTAATGATGTTGTTCTGGTGGTGTTGTTAATGGTGTTTCTAATAATGTTGGTTCTAATGATGTTGTTCTGTGGTGTTTGTTCTGCTGATGTTGGTTCTGGTGGTGTGCATGACAAAACATAAATCAGTGTTAAACAGCCACATTCTGTTTTACTGTGATTCCTGCCACAGATTTTCAAGCTTTCATCCATCTGAAATGAGCCAATAACTGAGTGGCCTTGGAGGAGAACTGCGCTCTTAGGTTGCTTTCCCCGTTTGAATATTTTAATATCTATTGTAATTAACAGAGTTTATTGAAATGTGAAGGTGCTTCCAGTCGGAGTGAAACAACTACAGGATGGACGCTGGCAGATGTGGAGCTCCAGATCTGCTCTCTGATGGATTCTGAATGAACAAGCAGCAGATTTAAAGCCTGTTTCTACTCGTTGCTCCCTCCATAATCCCCCCCCCCCCCCCCCCCCCGGCTGCTCCATTCAGCCTGGCCTTGTTGTTTGAATGAGCAGATCGGACCACCCGGGGGAGGAACAGGGGGGATCACATTACCCCCAAAAATGTGGAGGGGCTACAATAGAGCCATGAGACACGAGGGAGAGGAGGAGAAACAGGAGAGCACATGAAAGAGTGCATTAGTGAGGGGGAGGAAGGGGAGAGATTGATTGGATGGAGGGATGGAGGGATGGAAGGATGGAGGAATGGAAGGATGGATGGATGGAAGGATGGATGGATGGAGGGATGGAAGGATGGAGGAATGGATGGATGGAGGGATGGAGGGATGGAGGGATGGAAGGATGGATGGATGGAAGGATGGAGGGATGGAAGGATGGAGGGATGGAAGGATGGAAGGATGGAGGGATGGAGGGATGGATGGATGGAAGGATGGAAGGATGGAGGGATGGAGGGATGAGGGATGGAAGGATGGAGGAATGGAAGGATGGATGGATGGATGGATGGAAGGGTGGAGGGATGAGGGAAGGAAGGATGGAGGAATGGAAGGATGAAGGAATGGAAGGATGGAGGAATGGAAGGATGGAGGGATGGAGGGATAGAAGGATGGAGGAAAGGAAGGATGGATGGATGGAAGGATGGAAGGATGGAAGGATGGAGGGATGGAAGGATGGAGGAATGGAAGGATGGAAGGATGGAGGGATGGAAGGATGGAAGGATGAAGGATGGAATAATGGAAGGATGGAGGTGAGAAACACCTCAGATCCTTTATTTTCCACCTCCAAGCTGGCCAGGATGGGACCTCCTCTGATTATGTTCATTAATTATCATGCTTCCAACTCTGATTTCATTTTGACTCTGAAACTGTCAAAATGAAATGTGCTAAAATATTAATAAAAATATTCCAAAATCGTTAAAAAAAATACATCAAAAATATTCAACAGAATGTTTTATAAAATTAACTGAATGTCCTAAAATATTCATAAAATGTTTTATTTTAATGCAACTTTTTTAAATATCTAAAAATAAGTGCTTATGTCTTCTCATCTTCATCACTGCAGCTGTAGTTTCCTCTCATTGTCCTCAGGGGGCGCTGTGACTTTAATCCTCACTGACATTTAGTGATCGTTACACAGACACACACACACACACACACACACACACACACACACACACACACACACACACACACACACACACACACCCTGCCTGGTTAATGAAGACTTTAGCAGAAATCTGAAACTGATTATTGATCTGATTAGGAATGTGTGTTGTGTGTCTGTGTCTGTGTCTGTGTGTGTGTGTGTGTCTCTGTGTGTGTGTGTGTGTGTGTGTGTGTGTGTGTGTGTGTGTGTGTGTGTGTGTGTGTCTGTGTCTGTGTGTGTGTGCTGTGTCTGTGTCTGTGTGTGTGTGTTAGAGAACAGAGGAGGCGGTTGTAACAAAGAGCTTTAATTTATTTCTAAAAACGTTTTCCTCCAGTATTTATTTTATAAAACAGGAAACAAATCAACAAACAAAATATGATAAAGAAATGAAAACAAAACTACATTAAAATATCACAAAATGAAACAGTTAAAATGACAACAATAGAATAAAATACAATAACCGATTAGTCCTCTTTAGGGTCGTGGGGGCAGAGTCTATCACAGGTTCACCTGTACAGGTAACAGCCAATCACAGGGCTGCACACAGAGACAAACATCCACACCTACAGATGATCTAGAATCACCACTTAACCTATCCTTCCTGCCTGCCTTCCTTCCTTCCTTCCTTCCTTCCTTCCTTCCTTCCTTCCTTCCTTCCTTCCTTCCTTCCTTCCTCCTCTCCTTCCTTCCTTCCTTCCTTCCTTCCTTCCTTCCTTCCTTCCTTCCTTCCTTCCTTCCTTCCTTCCTTCCTTCCTTCCTCCTCTCCTTCCTTCCTTCCTCATCTCCTTCCTTCTTGTGAGGTCCTATCTGACATTTTCAATCTGTATCTTTAATGTTATACAGACCAGAGTGAACACGAATCAGCTGTGTGTGTCACAGAGTGTGTGTTTCTGTAAGTGTGTGTGTTTCTATGTGTGTGTGTGCTATAAATAGTGTGTGTCTGTGTAAATGTGTGTGTTATAAAGAGTGTGTTTCTATGTATGTGTGTATCTTTAAGTGTGTGTTTCTATGTGTGTGTGTGTGTGTGTTTCTATGTGTGTGTCATAAAGGGTGTGTGTGTGTGTGTGTGTGTGTGTGTGTGTGTTCTTGTACTTGCTACATTGTGAGGACCATTTTCTGCATTTAACTATCAAAGTGAGGACATTTTTACAAAGTGAGGACATTTTGGCCGGTCCTCACTTTGAAACAGCCATGTTTGAGGGTGAAGACTTGTTTTTAGAGAACAGGTATGAATTGAGGTTTGGTTAGGGTTAGGGTAAGGATTAAGTTTAGGCAATCAGTTGTGATGGTTAAGGTTAGGGTAAGGCTCTAGGAAATGCATTACGCCTATGGATGTCCTCACTAAGATAGAAGTACAAACATGCGTGTGTGTGTGTGTGTGTGTGTGTGTGTGTGTGTGTGGTGTGTGTGTGTGTGTGTGTGTGTGTGTGTGTGTGTGTGTTGTGTGTGTGTGTGTGTAAATGTGTGTGTTGTGCTCCTGCAGGGACCTCCTGATGTGGACTGCTGACGACTCGTTCTGCTCACATTCCTCCATGGTTTCCTCCAAACCAAACACCGGAATCCTTCGGAGGGAGACATGGAGCTCGGCGTTGGTGGAGTCGTGTTTCTGAAGCTATCCAGACACAGAAACATGCTAAGAAGGGACGAGAACATGCGGCACACGGAGAAACAGACACACGTGTTCTTTTATCTCCATGTTCCTTCATGTGTGTGAACCTTCAGCGCTGATCTCTGATGTTAAACTCTCATTTATTTACATCCACAGAGCAGAGGATGGAGGATCAGAGGAACACCAGGACGGGTTCTTATCTGCTGGAGGAGATCAGCAACATGGACCAAACACAACAGACCTCAATCCATCCATGTTCTCACCTGTTTCTCCACAGTTGTGTCAAAGTCAGTCAGTCTGTAAATTGACCAGTCATCTGATCTCAGTATGCAGCTATGATTCAGCCGTAAAACAGCAACGGGTCACTAGTTCTACTGGAACTCCAGAGGTCAGCTGTTCCGGGGAACATCACAGTCCTTCCTTCCTTCCATCCTTCCTTCCTTCCTTCCTTCCTTCCTTCCTTCCTTCCTTCTATCCTTCCATCCTTCCTTCCTTCCTTCCTTCCTTCCTTCTATCCTTCCATCCTTCCTTCCTTCCTTACTTCAATCCTTCCTTCCTTCCCTCCTTCCTTCCATCCTTCCTTCCTTCCTTCCTTCCTTCCATCCTTCCTTCCTTCCATCTTTCCTTCCCCTTCTTCCCGCCTTCCTTCCATCCTTCCATCCATCCTTCCTTCCATCCTTCCTTCCATCCTTCCTTCCTTCATCCATCCTTCCTTCCTTCCTTCCTTCCATCCTTCCTTCCTTCCTTCCTTCCATCCTTCCTTCCTTCCTTCCTTCCTTCCTTCCTTCGTTCCTTCCTTCCTTCCTTCCTTCCCTCCTTCCTTCCATCCTTCCTTCCTTCCTTCCATCCTTCCATCCTTCCTTCCATCCTTCCATCCTTCCTTTCATCCTTCCATCCTTCCATCCATCCTTCCTTCCATCCTTCCTTCCTTCCATCCATCCTTCCTTCCTTCCTTCCTTCCATCCTTCCTTTCATCCTTCCATCCTTCCATCCATCCTTCCTTCCATCCTTCCTTCCTTCCATCCATCCTTCCTTCCTTCCTTCCTTCCATCCTTCCTTTCATCCTTCCTTCCATCCTTCCATCCTTCCTTTCATCCTTCCATCCTTCCTTCCATCCTTCTATCCATCCTTCCTTCCAACCTTCCTTCCTTCCTTCCATCCTTCAGGTGTTTAAATGTGTAGGTGTTTTAATGTGTAGGTGTTTTATTGTGTAAGTGTTTTAATGTCTAGGTGTTTTAATGCATAGGTCTTTTAATGTGTAGGTGTTTTAATGTGTAGGTGTTTTATTGTGTCGGTGTTTTAATGTGTAGGTGTTTTATTGTGTAGGTGTTTTACTGTGTAGGTGTTTTATTGTGTCGGTGTTTTAATGCGTAGGTGTTTTAATGTGTAGGTGTTTTATTGTGTAGGTGTTTTACTGTGTAGGTGTTTTATTGTGTCGGTGTTTTAATGCGTAGGTGTTTTAATGTGTAGGTGTTTAACTGTGTAGGTGTTTTAATGTGTAGGTGTTTTAATGCGTAGGTGTTTTAATGTGTAGGTGTTTTAATGCGTAGGTGTTTTACTGCGTAGGTGTTTTATTGTGTAAGTGTTTTAATGTGTAGGTGTTTTAATGTGTAGGTGTTTTATTGTGTAGGTGTTTTACTGTGTAGGTGTTTTATTGTGTAGCTGTTTTACTGCGTAGGTGTTTTACTGCGTAGGTGTTTTACTGCGTAGGTGTTTTACTGCGTAGGTGTTTTAATGTGTAGGTGTTTTACTGTGTAGGTGTTTTACTGTGTAGGTGTTTTAATGTGTAGGTGTTTTATTGTGTAAGTGTTTTAATGTGTAGGTGTTTTAATGTGTAGGTGTTTTATTGTGTAGGTGTTTTACTGTGTAGGTGTTTTATTGTGTAGGTGTTTTAATGCGTAGGTGTTTTAATGTGTAGGTGTTTTACTGTGTAGGTGTTTTAATGCGTAGGTGTTTAATGTGTAGGTGTTTTATTGTGTAGGTGTTTTACTGTGTAGGGTTTATTGTGTAAGTGTTTTAATGTGTAGGTGTTTTAATGTGTAGGTGTTTATTGTGTAGGTGTTTTACTGTGTAGGTGTTTATTGTGTAGGTGTTTAAATGCGTAGGTGTTTTAATGCGTAGTGTTTTACTGTGTAGGGTGTTTTATTGTGTAAGTGTTTTAATTATGTAGGTGTTTTAATGTGTAAGGTGGTTTTATGTGTAGGTGTTTTACTGTGTAGGTGTTTTATTGTGTAGGTGTTTAATGCGTAGGTGTTTTAATGTGTAGGTGTTTTACTGTGTAGGTGTTTTACTGTGTAGGTGTTTATTGTGTAGGTGTTTTAATGCGTAGGTGTTTTAATGTGTAGGTGTTTTAATGTGTAGGTGTTTTAATGTGTAGGTGTTTACTGTGTAGGTGTTTAATGTGTAGGTGTTTAATGTGTAGGTGTTTTATTGTGTAGGGTGTTTTACTGTGTAGGTGTTTTATGTGTAGGTGTTTTAATGCGTAGGTGTTTTAATGTGTAGGTGTTTACTGTGTAGGTGTTTTACTGTGTAGTGTTTAATGTGTAGGTGTTTTATTGTGTAGGTGTTTTACTGTGTAGGTGTTTTATTGTGTAGGTGTTTTAATGCGTAGGTGTTTTAATGTGTAGTGTTTTACTGTGTAGGTGTTTTACTGTGTAGGTGTTTTAATGTGTAGGTGTTTTACTGTGTAGGTGTTTTACTGTGTAGGTGTTTTACTGTGTAGGTGTTTTATGTGTAGGTGTTTTAATGTGTAGGTGTTTTTATTGTGTAGGTGTTTTACTGTGTAGGTGTTTTATTGTGTAGGTGTTTTAATTGCGTAGGTGTTTTAATGTGTAGGTGTTTTACTGTGTAGGTGTTTTAATGTGTAGGTGTTTTACTGTGTAGGTGTTTTACTGTGTAGGTGTTTTACTGTGTAAGGTGTTTTACTACGTAGGTGTTCATCCAGACAGACGGAGCTTCATCCCACATTCAGATCTATTTACTGTTCTGGCAGGACTTCAGAGGAACGTTCTGCTCCGTTCACCTCCTGCTCCTAAACTGTGATTGATGTTCTCAGACACTCAGATTATTTCTTGTGTCTTCATGAAAAATCAAAATCTAGTGTGATGGAGTCTCTCCGTAATGTTCTGGGATGAACTAAAACCAGAGAAGCTCTTTTGAAGCCGCTCAGCATTAATGAGTTTTATTCCAGATGATTGGAAGAGAAAACACAGAGTTCCACCGACGGCTCGGGTTCAGAACCCAAACTGATTTATTCTGGAAAACATCTGATCTGAGGAGAGTAAAGTGACATTAATGACCAGCTCTACTGCAAACCAACAAAGGAAAAGCTTTAAACGGAAATATAACTGTTGTTTACTGCATTTATTCTCAGTTTTAATTAGCTCGACAAATATAAAATCCACTTCAAACATTCTTAGTCCAGTAATCATGCTAAAACATTCCATGTTTCAAATGCCTCTAAGTTTAAAGAGACTAAATTTGACAGAAATAACTTGAAACCAGCGACCTGTCCAGGGTGTCCCCTGCCTTCACCCGAGTCAGCTGGGATAGACTCCAGCACCCCCATGACCCTAGTGAGGATAAAGCGGTGGATAGGAGATGGATGGATGAATGGATGGAGGTAGATGGATGGATGGATGGATGGAGGTAGATGGATGGATGGATGGATGGAGGTAGATGGATGGATGGATGGATGGATGGATGGATGGAGGTAGATGGATGGATGAATGGATGGAGGTAGATGGATGGATGGATGGATGGAGGTAGATGGATGGATGGATGGATGGATGGATGGATGGATGGATGGATGGAGGTAGATGGATGGATGGATGGAGGTAGATGGATGGATGGATGGATGGATGGATGGAGGTAGATGGATGGATGGATGGATGGATGGATGGATGGATGGATGGAGGTAGATGGATGGATGGATGGATGGAGGTAGATGGATGGATGGATGGATGGATGGATGGAGGTAGATGGATGGATGGATGGAGGTTGATGGATGGATGGATGATGGATGGAGGTAGATGGATGGATGGATGGATGGATGGATGGATGATGGAGGTAGATGGATGGATGGATGGATGGATGGAGGTAGATGGATGGGATGATGGATGGATGGATGGATGGATGGATGGAGGTAGTAAAATCACCCAACAAAAAAAGTAAAAATTTTAGATGTTGACCCAAAAAACAGATGAAAAACTGTGCATAACGTCTACATCAAAAGTCAGTATTTTGATATTTAATTACTGTTTTTTTTACAGGATTTGAAATTCTGCTGTTTTATTCTAACTAAATCAACCAAAACCGGTCTTTTTGCAGAAATTTGCTGCTATTTTTGCTGTTTTTTAGTTTATATTATTCCATGCTTTTTATGTAGATTCTAGTTTCCTCTGTTGTTTTTACAGTGAAGAAGATATTTGTCTAATTTCTGCTCATTTGCAGTCAGGTTTGCACTTTCAGGACTCAGATTTATGCCTTTATCTGTTTCTGAAGCTCTTTACAAATGATGTGTCAGCGGCCAACTCACACAAACGTCTAATTCTGAGTGTCAAAGCAGAAAAACACTCGTTCCTAATTGCATTAACGGAACAATAACGGGCTCAGACCACATGTGAGCAGATGTGGTGTTGGTCAGAGCTCAGGGTGTAAAACATGCAGAGGAAGATCTCCGTGTTTTCCTCTTTTAATTCGGCCCCTCTGTTTGTTTTCCTTCATTCTTTCATTAGCTGAACAAACATAGCAGACATTCCAGCTGTAAAACCGCCGAGGTTCAGGTCCAGAGGGTCGGAGAGATGAGGCAGAAACAGACGGAGAGAAATCAGTCAGGAAAAGACTGGATGTTGGATCATCAAGACTTTAACAGCAGAACTCAGATTGAAACCTGCTGGGAACACAGTCAAGAACAGGAAGTTTCCTGATTTTATTGTGTTTCCACATTGAGTCATGCTCAGTTTAATTTCAGTTTTGACAAAAAAATTACAAACAAAAGATTTCTACAGTGAAATATATAAACAGTACAAAAGAGATTTATCATTATTCAATCCCTTTAAAGTGATTATTGGAACTGAGCTGCAGCCAGTTGGTCCAGAAGTCTTAATGGATGATCTGAGGTCAGTGGTTGGAGGATAAAGATCCTGGATCTGAAGGTCAGTCTCTGGTGGATCAGAAGTCCTGGATAGAACTACACCATGAAGACTGAAGATCCAAGAAACTCTCAGGAAAGGATATTGAAAGCATCAGTCAGAACGATACAAGAACATTTAAAGTTCTCCTGGAGTCCAGTTAAATCCGTCATTAAGAAATGGAAGGAAGATGGAACATGAATAAATATGACTAGAGTAGGACGTCCTCAAGACCTGAGAGACTAGCAAGGGGGGCCACCAAGACTCTATGACTCCTCTGAAGGAGTTCCAGCTTCAGACTGTTCATCAACAACTGCTGTCTGTTCTTCACCAGTCAAAGCTTCATGGAGAAAAAGAGAAAGACTCTGATGGAAAAAGCTCCAATTAAATCTGGACTAGAGTTCACCAGAAGACATGTGGAGACTCTGAAGACACCTGGAAGAAGGTTCTTTGGTCTGAGGAGACCAAGATGGAGATTTATGTCCATCAGACTAGATGATATGTTTGATGGACACCAAACACTGAACATCATCACAAACACATCATCCCACTGAGAAGCACGGTGGAGGCAGCATCATAATGTTATATATCAGATAAACTCTGAGCTCCTTCCTCATATCCTTCCTTCCTTAGTTCCTTGTTTCCTTCCTCCTATCCTTCCGTCCTTCCTTCCTTAGTTCCTTGTTTCCTTCCTTCCTCCCTTCCTTCCTTAAATCCTTCCTTAGTTCCTTCCTTAGTTCCTTGTTTCCTTCCTTCCTCCTATCTTTCCTTCCTCCCTTCCTTCTCTCCTTCCTTCCTTCCTTAGTTCCTTCCTTAGTTCCTTGTTTCCTTCCTTTCTCCTATCTTTCCTTCCTCCCTTCTTTCTCTCCTTCCTTACTTCCTTAAATCCTTCCTTAGTTCCTTATTTCCTTCCTCCTATCCTTCCTTCCTTCCTTAGTTCCTTATTTCCTTCCTCCTATCCTTCCTTCTCTCCTTCCTTCCTTCCTTATTTCCTTAGTTCCTTCCTTAGTTCCTTGTTTCCTTCCTTCCTCGTATCTTTCCTTTCTCCTATCTTTCCTTCTTCTCTTCCTTCTCTCCTTCCTTCCTTCCTTCCTTCCTTCCTTCCTCCCTTCCTTCCTTCTCTACTTCCTTCCTTAAATCTTTCCTGAGTTCCTTATTTCTTTCCTCCTATCCTTCCTTCCTTCCTTAAATCCTTCCTTCCTTCCTTCCTAGATAAACTTCTAACCTCTGTATATTCCCTCCTCTACAGGTGATCCATCAGATGAACTGGTTTCCATAGCGCTGCTGTAATGACTCCTACTGGGAATAGTAGGAGAACTGTTCCTACCTTAAATATTACATCCATAACCATAAAACATTCGGTCCCCATAAAGCCGAGGGTTCTGGAGGAAGCCACAGAAGACTCCCTGAGGAGCAGTAGTAAAACAGAGGAGGAGATGGAAAACTAATTCTGCCGTTCCTGTTCCACTAGCAGGAATAAAATCACACTTCACTCCATCAAAGGAAGCATCAGGGACTGAAACTCCGCTTGCAGAGAAAAGAGAACAGAAGACAGAAAAATTAAAATTAAAACTAAGATTATCGCTAGGGATGTTCGAGATTGACTTTTTTTTTACCGATAATCGATATGCCGATATCATCCAACTCTCAATTTCTGATTCCGATATCAACCGATATCTGTGGGCTGTTTAACTAATTCTAGGTAACATCTCAGATCTCCTGTAACTCATCATTTTATTGTGCTGGATGCATTCTCAGATAAAACAAGGCTTTAAATGTAAACATGTCTGTAAAATAAGAAAACTACTTCAACTTCCTTCCTTCCTTCCTTCCTTTCTTATCTCCTTCCTTCCTTCCTTCCTTCCTTCCTTCCTTCCTTCCTTCCTTCCTTCCTTCCTTATCTCCTTCCTTCCTTCCTTCCTTTCTTATCTCCTTCCTTCCTTCCTTCCTTCCGTCCTTCCTTATCTCCTTCCTTCCTTCCTTCCTTCCTTCCTTACTTATCTCCTTCCTTCCTTCCTTCCTTCCTTCCTTAATATGGGCAAAATGCCATATTTTATTTATTTTTAATCTGCTCAAACAACAGTTCTCTCCCTCCCTATGTGTCGGTAAATGCCGGCTACCTTCAGGCTTTATTTTATCCATTTTCATGATAGGCAAAAAAACAATAATGATATTGACCGATATTCCATTTTTATGGCGATATCGGGCCGATAACATTGGATATTATGGTGATGTTAACTTTATCGTCATATCACATTACTGCTCGTATCGTCCCTCCTCGTTAACACTGAGCTTTAACACGTTCTGCAGTAAAAATCTGGAGTTCTTCTTTTCATATTTTACTCTTCAGTCTTTACGATTTTGCACCAGGAGTGAGAACGCCAGTTCTTCTGTTCTCCTCGCTAATGAAGACAAAACGTTGTAACCGGAGCAGCAGAACGTCGGAGGAATTTACGACGTGTTAAACGTTTCCTTTGTTGGTGTGCGGCCTCATTAGAGCCTCAGAGCCAGTCCTCCTGCAGGATCACTGACTGATGGATGTTCTCCTGTTGACAGAAACACGGGGGAACGTTCTTTCAGCGTTCCTTCAGCGTTCCTTCAGCGTTGTGGTCCAACCTGAGCCTCGCCGTGGCTCTCTGCCAAACAGTTTTCTTCTGTGAGGACTCTCTCCCTGAAATAAACTCGGTCGGTGTGGCGGGGTGTCGGTTAGCGGTAGTAATCATCATAAATCAGTCACATGCCACCCCGCCACTAATGACCAGCCCATCCTTCAGCGGGTATTTTTATCTGACACTCTGCTTCTGGAAGCGTCCTCTCGTTTTACGTCGTCAGCACCTCGCACAAGTTCCTCACATATCTATTAATACCGGCCAGCTAAATGGCATTTTCTCTGGCAGCAGCTCCAGCTCCAAACATCTTCAGGCTTAGCGTCAGAACAGCTGGCCAGAAAAATAGATCCGTCTGCCACCGCCGTCTCATTCCAGCACCGTCGCCGCTTAATTAAAAAATCTGCTATTAGCTTTCTGTAGAATGCAGCGAACATTAAACCTCGTGAGTTTAGAGCAGAACCTCTCCAACACCTGGACGTTCTCCTCTGAGCTCGATGTTCTGCCAAGTTCTGACATGTGGCTCTGGAGGCTGCAGGTCAGACGAATTCCTGCTATTTTAGGCCGAGTCACAGCTTGAGCTTTTAATTTATTTATTTATAACGAGTCAATCAGTTATCAGCGTTCAGAGGAAACCAGGAGGAAACCAGCAGGAAACCAGGAAGAAACCAGGAGGAAACCAGGAAGAAACCAGCAGGAAACTTGGACGAAAAAGACCAGGAGGAAAGCATCAGGAAACCAGGATCAAACAAAACCAGCAGGAAACTAGGAGGAAACCAGGCAGAAACCAGCAGGAAACCAGGAAGAAACCAGGAGGAAACCAGCAGGAAACCAGGAAGAATCCAACCAGAAACCAGGTGGAAACCAGGAGAAAATCAACAGGAATGTCATGGTTCTATCTGCTGAACTGATGAAGTTCTGAAGCTCAGAAATGATGGAAAGCGTCCATTAAAAACTGATAAATCTGGACCTATCTCTATGGACTTCATGGACATGGAATGTTCTAAGTGAGACTGAACTTAAAGACTGGAAGCAGAAAAGAGAACATCTCCTGGAGAAAGTTCTAGAGTAGACCTACTGAAAACTGGAGAAAGTTCTAGAGTAGACCTACCGACAACTGGAGAAAGTTCTAGAGTAGATCTACCGACACCTGGAGAAAGTTCTAGAGTAGACCTACCGACAACTGGAGAAAGTTCTAGAGTAGACCTACCGACAACTGGAGAAAGTTCTAGAGTAGACCTACCGTCAACTGGAGAAAGTTCTAGAGTAGACCTACCGACAACTGGAGAAAGTTCTAGAGTAGACCTACCGACACCTAGTTCTAGAGTAGACCTACCGACAACTGGAGAAAGTTCTAGAATAGACCTACCGACACCTGGAGAAAGTTCTAGAATAGACCTACGAGACGTTCTCCTCTATGGACTTCAAGGACCTGAAACTCTGGAAATATTCCCAGTCTGAAGGTGGAACTTGAAAGAAACTAGAAAGGTAGAACATTAAAGATGTGATCCAGGAGTTGTTCTGTTGACTTTAAATTTCTTCACATTTTGGTGAAACTGTCGTCCTTAAAAGTTTCTGAGTTTTCTGTTTTCAGCTGATGTTTGTTGTGAATCCGTTTCTGTAAACAAATAAATAATTTTAATAAATAGATGTCACTGATTCACTGAGGAGAACCTAAAAATGGGAGAACTTTCTCTCCGGTTCTGGTTCTGATGTTTCTGGTTGTTTGTTGGACTTCAGTGGAAGTTTCTGCTGAACAGAACCGAGTCGATCCGATGTTTGTGTTCTGGACATTCAGCTGTGGGGAGTCACCAGAAATAAAGGGACATCATGAAATCAGATGGAACCGGTTCTGATCCGAGTCCAGCAGCATCCAGCACCCAGAGAACCCTGATCCCAAACAAGAACCCTGATCAGAACCCTGATCCCAAACAAACAGAACATTTTCAGATGAACAGCTGACAGATCCAGAGCTGCTGGGTTCTGATTGGTCCAGAGCAGACAAAGCAGCACCGGTTCTGGTTCTGGTTCTGGTTCTGAGGTTCTGCTTTAAGATTTGCTTCTTAAAGGAACCTTTGCCACAGATTCCTTAGAAGAACTCTGGTTTGAAATCTGTGGAGTTTCTGCAGCAGGGAATGAATTCTGGTTTGTGATAAAAAAAATATCATTAAATTATTAATCAGCAGAGTTCAGATTCTTGTATTTAACAGAAAGAACAGAGTTTAAATCTGGTTTTATTAAAATGTTTATTAGGAGAAACTGATTCTTTCTCCTCCTCAGACCTGCAGCAGATTATTTAAAATCATAAAACGTCGAGGTTCAGACAGAAAACATCAGATTAGCGCTCATGATTAAATGAACTGTTAGTGAACAGAGCAGACGCTTTAGGAGGAAGAAAAGCAGTTTATCAGCTAAAAAGCAGAAACAGTTCAAGTGAAATGAGATTAGAGATAAAACATCATGTTCAGATGGTTCTGTTCTGATGCTGCATTAACGGCCTGTAGAAGAATCAACGTGTTTTTACACCGTTTTACTCATTTTGGTTCAGAATCATCACGAGTTTTATTGTTTGTTTCATATTTTTTTCCACACAAGAGTGGTTTTATATTTGAAATGTGTTTATTTTTCACTTTCTAACAGATTTGGAACATTTGGATGATTGAAAACAGAAGATTATTAGCAGTAGAAGAACGTCAGCATCCATTTAGTTTTCCTTCATCCCTCCTTCACCTCTGTTTGATTTGATCAGTGATAAAGAGTTCAGGGTGATAAAGCAAATATTACAGTTCATTTAAAAGTATAAAAGGTAAGTTAGAAATGTAAATGAATGAGATCAGAAACATGTTTTCTGAGGAACAGCTGGAAAATGAAACAATAAAAACCTTTCATTTCAAACATATCGCCAGAAAATGACCCACGGATGCATCTAAGAGTTCATAAAAAAGCTTCAAACTGCAAATAAAACAGATTTTATTCAGAGTTACTGCAGCTGTGATCAGTCCAGAAGCAACACAGAACAGAAAACTCCTCGTCTGTGGTGAAAAATGATCCAAACCTCAGATTTTAAAAAAAAAGCTCTTTATTCTACATCTCATTTCAGAGAAAATCCACAGAAACAAAGCAATTGATTGAACCATCCATCATTTATACACCCTTAGTCCTCATGAGGGCCGTGGGGGGCGGAGTCTATCACAGGTTCACCTGTACAGGTAACAGCCAATCACAGGGACAGAGACAAACATCCACACCGATGATCTAGAATCACTGATTAAGCTCAGCATGTTTCTGGAGTGGTCTGCTCAGTGGGGTAGTGGTTAGTACTTTGGCCTTACAGCAAGAAGATCCCGGTTCAAATCCCGGCCTGGGATCTTTCTGCATGGAGTTTGCATGTTCTCCCTGTGCATGCGTGGGTTTTCTCCGGGTACTCCGGCTTCCTCCCACAGTCCAAAAACATGCTGAGGTTAATTGGTTACTCTAAATTGTCCGTAGGTGTGAATGTGAGTGTGATTGTGTGTCTGTATATGTAGCCCTGTGACAGACTGGTGACCTGTCCAGGGTGTCCCCTGCCTTCACCCGAGTCAGCTGGGATGGACTCCAGCACCCCCCATGACCCTAGTGAGGATGGATGGATGGATGGATGGATGTTTGTGGACTGTGGGAGGAAGCTGGAGAACCTGGAGAGTCCATGCAGAAAGACCAGGCTGGGATAAGAACCGGGGATCTTCCAGCTGTGAGGCCTTAAAACTAACCATTGATCACTGGACCGTAAAACAAACTAATCAGAGGCGTCCTCCTCCTGCCTGTACGGTTCTGTTTTTTTTTTTTTTTTTGCCTGTACGTTCTATCATCACCCTGATCTAGTTCATCTTCTCCAGGAGGTTCTAGATCATGCTGCTGTTTTAAAATTAAACTGTAGAATGTTTTTACTGTCAGATGAAGAAAGTTTTTGATAAATTAAACTGTAGCTTTTTAAAAAATTAAACTCTGGAAGTGATCAGAGACCTTTGTTGTTTCTCTGCTGATATTTAAACTCTGAGGCGTCATTTGGACCAAACTATTAATAAATACCCCCTCTCTACCCCTCTCTACCCCCTCTAACCTCCTCCATTACTTCTTTGGGCACGCGCCCAGTAGTGTGCTCCTGGCAGCTGTGCGCATGCGCAGCGTCGGTCCTGTGATGGCTGTTCGCTGCCCGGAGCTCAGAGTTCCTCCGCGGCCCCAGAGCCATGTTGGTACCGGAGACCGGACAGCAGCACCGGGACTCCGGCCTGAGCCTGTGAGCCGAACCGAGCCGCGCTAAAGACTCCTGGACCGGTTCGTGGACGGTAACGAGCAGCGGCGGCGGCGGGAGTTCCGATCCGGTAGACGGCGGCCTGCAGGCGGCGGAGAGGGGAGCGGAGAGCCGGGGATGGTCCCGGTGGTCCGGTCCGAACCGTGAAGCAATCCAGAGATCACCTGGAGGCTCAGGACAGGTGAGTTCAGTGGTTTAATAAACTTTATTTAAACTCAGGTGAGTTCAGTCTTTAAATAAACTTTCTTCAGGTTTGGGTTCTAAAGAGTCCAGAGACCGACTGGAGACATAGAAATAAAACTGAAGTGAATTTAAAGCCACGGCTTAAATTCAACTTTATTTAAACTGCAGGTGAGTTTGGTGGTTTAAATAAAGTTTATTTAAAGGGTTCTGTTTAATTCAGAGCAGCAGCTGAACGGTTCAAACATTCAGAAATAAATGGACTTTAAACGCTCTGGATTAAAATGTTTTCTGCTCCAACAGTTCAAATATTTAGATTAAATGTTTAATAATTAAAACCTGGATAGTTTGACTCTGGTCCATTTATTGACTCCAGTCTGTTCTGATTAAATCTCCTGAAATAAATAAAGTCCAGATTTAAGGTTTGATTTTATAAACTGATAAAATTTCTGACTTTATCCGGATGAATTTCTACACGAAGCTTTTAGTTTTCTTTCTGGAATCCCTAAATGTTCTGTATGTTCTGGGTTCTTTTCCTCCACGTGGACTTTGTGTTTAAATGTGATCTGCTGGAAACTGGAACCTTCTTGGCTCAGAACATCTGACAGGTTCCACCAGAACCTGAGAACCCGCAGCACAAATAAAAACTATTATTCCTCCTGATTTATTCAAACCAGCTGCTCTCACATTTGTTCTAAAATTAGGAGTTTAAAATGGAAAAAGTCTGAAAATGTTTGAGTTTTCTTCTTAATAACGGATCATTTGCTCCTTTAAATTCCGTTTTTCCGCTTTTATTTAACATTTTCCATTTGTCTTTGTCCTGTTAATTTTAAATGTGATTTTAATTTTGCTGGTTAATTTTCAGAATTAATAAAAAACATTTTCAAAGAAGATTCTGCAAAACGCAGCGAATGTATTAAATATAATAAATACGTGCCGTTTACGGAGTGAAGAAAAGCTTTGATTAAATTAGTTTCAGTCTTAAAATAAGCAGCTTATTCTGAAGCTCACCTATTAAATGTTTTATTTTTAAACTCCAGAATCCTAAAGATGAAAACCTGAACGAGTCCTCAGAGGAACGTTTTTCTGCTCCGTGTTCTCTAGAAGCTCTCATTTAAGGCGGGCTTGTTGCGGTTTCAGGTGGCTTTGTGCCGCAGTCTGCGGTTTGTTCTGCGCTCGGATCCGCAGAAACTTAATTCTGCCTTTAGAAGGAAACGGAGAAACGATCGATCTGAGCTCAGAGTCACTGCTGGAGGCTCAGAGCTCTTAGAGACACGGAGTTTATTTGAGCTGCGACGCTTTAAAGATGATCTAACTTCATGAATCTCAGCTTTTTACGCACAAACTGCTGCGTAAAGCGCTGCGTAAATTCACCTCTGCGGGGTTTTCAGCGCAGTAAAGAGAACAAATCCTGCAGGGAGGAGTGAAACCGGCCAGATAGAGACTGATTATGTCCTCCACAAAGGTGAGAGGGGGTGAGAGGGGTGAGGCGGAGGGTGAGGGAGGCTCAGCCACAAATCAATTCACCTGAGAGACGCATTATTGTCTTCGGTTTCAGGCCGGGAGGAGCTGAGCGCGATGAAAAATTAAAAGGATGCCAGTTAGTTTGAAAGATCGAGCCAGAAAGCTTCACCGCAGGGACACACACATGCACGCACGGACATGCACGCGCACTCAGACAGACTGAAGACTGGCCTGGTTTCGGATCAGAGCTGCAGCAGACTAAAGGTTCAGATCAAAGAGGATAAAATGCTTCAGTTTGATTAGTTGATCCAGTTTAAGTAAACATGTTAACCAGTTTAAATCAGCTTCAGTTATTTGGTTTGCTGCAGACTGAATTTAAGGAAATCAACTTAAAGTATTTAACTTAGCCAAAAGTAAAACTTGATTTTCTTCTTAGATTTTCTGTTTTACTTTCAGAAAACTGTTGGAGTTGCAGCAGAAGTTACTCTGCTTTGGTGGTACTTTTAATCTCCACTAACTAGTAATCAGATTACTGATGTGTTCAGTTAAAATGTGGATTAAATTTCAAAATAAAAGTCCAGACACCAGAACACTCTTCAGTAAAGTCTCTGTACTGATACTTGGTTTTGCTGTAATCCAGCAGAAGCAGAGTAATCAGATTACCCTTATTGGGATTGAGCAGGTAATCGATTACCTTAGTTACAGGTAATCAGATTACATTGAAAGCTTCTCGGGCTGCTGCATTGTTGTCCATTGAGGCGCAGAGAACCATGAAATCCATGTTTTACTGAGAGCTTCCTTTATTTCTGTGTTGGTGCAACGTGCATGAACACGTGCACATACTCACACTCGTACTCTGATGCAGCTGCTTGTTCTGCTAAAATCCTTTATTTAACTGTGCAGATGCAGATAAATTAAACTGTATTCTAAGTGAAGCTCCTCGTTTCCCCTCAGATCCTCTGAAGTGTTTCGTGTTGCTCTGCTGTCGGACTGTCAGAGTGCCTCTGCTGGGTTCTGGATGCTTCCTTTGTTTCTGCTGTTTTCAGGCCTTTTGTTGCAGCGTCTCTGCGTGACAACAACACACTCAGAGTGTAGTTTGAGTCTTCTTAGCTCCTCGTCCTGCTGCAGACAATCGTCTCCTGTCTGGCATTAAAGGCTCTGCAGCCAGCAGCCGGATCGCTTACGCAGCTCCGCTTTCATTGTTGATATTTACTTCTGCAATTATCTCTCCACTTCACCCTCAGCTGAAGATGATACGCTGAAGTTAGCGCTGCAGCTTCCCTCCTCCGGCTCCCGCTGCTCATAAACACACAGAATGACACAAAAACCAAACTTCATGGAAACCAAACGGCCCGAAAACCAAAGGCCCGCCGGCCTCCGTCCACTCAGGACAGCCTTCTTGTTGTGTTCCTGTAAATAAACCCTCCTTTGTCTCTTGCAGTTCGTCGGATCGCAGCAGCAGCCATGGAGGCCTCACAGGACCTCAGCGAGCAGATGGTGAGTTAAAGCTACTGTATCCATGTGTGGGCCACACAGTGAGCTGAGGGTGTGTGTCGGTAACACGCAGCAGATGTGCTTCAGAGTGTTCGCTCACCATATGTCCGCTGCAGCAGCACGAGGAACAGCCAGGTCAGAACCTGAACCAGAACCTGGACCTGAACCAGAACCTGCCCACAGGATGGAGAGGATCCCTGCCTTTAAATAAAATCACCAGAGAGACTGAATTTATCAGACAGGAGCCGTAAAAACAGAAAGATCCCACTGACTTCCATCTTTCCCACAGTCCTTGAAGGTATCAGCTGAGACTCATGATTCCATCAGCAGGAAAAAAAAATCACCAAATCATGATTAGATTAAAATCCTGAAACATTTACTGGAACAGATCATCTGCTGTTAACTCGCTGATCAGTTTAATTTCTTAATAACTTCTGTGATTCCAGCTCCTTAAATGTGAATATTTTCTGGTTTCTTTCCTCTGTGACGGTAAACTGAAGATCTTTGGACTAAACCAGGAAACTCTGACCCACATTTTGAACATTTTCTGACATTTTTGACCAAACAGCTGATTGAGAAAATAACCAGCAGAAGAATAAACAATAAAAATAATAAACTGCAGCAGTACCGCCTGAAGAAACAAGTTCATCAAGAAATAATGAAACATTTCAGTTTTTCACAAGAAGACACCAAATTAGAACTCAAATCCCAAAATACTGACACAAAACAAGGAATGGAACAGCAAAAATACGACACAAGAGGACTACAATGAGACACAAACCTACAAAAATGAGACGAAATCAAAAAGATAAGAGACTAATCAAATTTATTTCTAAAACACTTTAAAACAATCAGAGTTGACCAAGGTGCTGTACAGAAACGACAAAAACAAGAAATAAAATGGCAAAAATTGGACAAAAATGGCAAAAACAAGACAGAAAATGACAAACATGACACACAAACTAGACCAGACTGTCAGCTGAATGCAGTGTGCTTCAGAACAGCAGATAAATGGGACTGCAGCAGATGTTGAGGCCTTCATGAAGCCTCGGTGGGTAGAGCGTTTAGGAGTTTACCGTCTGGGTGTTTCTGTCTCAGTCCTTTCAGCCCTTCACATTAAGAGCCTCGGGCGTCTCGTCAGCGTCCCACTTGTGCTTGTTTAAAGATCAGCCGTATTGTTGGGAAAATGATTCTGGCGGCCAGTGAGCGGCCTCACATTTCAAAGCTGTTAGTCAGACTCCAGATCAGCTGAAATTTCATCTGCTGAAGAACACTGGACAGGAACCGCTGCTTTCTGCTGCTTTCTGTGTCACAACTGGGCCGGCTCAGTTACAGCCGGGTCGGTCCACGTACACAAAAACAACTACACAGGACAGATACACAACTACTACACACATGCAGGCATGAACCAAAGTCTACATCTACTAGTAAAGACCTAGATCAGGACGGGACAGTCTTTGGTCTCCAGTGACTCGTAGAACTCTGCATTTATGATGGAACCATTGAAACATGAATCTTTGTCACTGAAACAATCCTGTATTTTGGTTCTTTATAGATTTATTAAAGGTTTTCTGTAAATATGGATCATAAATAAACAAATGTTAATATTTGGTTAAATGTGTCCGTTTCCTCCTCAGTTCGTTCTTCTGGTTTCAGTCTTCTGGTTTATCTTTGACTCCTCTGGACTCTATACCTACCATCAGGCATGGAGGTGGCGGTATCATTATAATATCAGTTTAACTGACTCAAGTCTGAGACAGAAAGACCACAAATGTAGTGGAACGGCACCAATTCTGGTTCACTTCCACTACATGTGTGGTCTTTCTGACCTGGTTCTTCAGGTTCTTGATGGGTCTAAGTCAGGACTTTGGGGAGACCAGTCTAAAACCTTCATTCTAGAACCTTCATTCCAGCCTGATGGAACCATTTCTTTACCGCGTCTGATGTGTGTTTGGACTCATTGTCTGTTTGAAACATCCAACTGTGTTCAAGATCAACCTTCTGCTGATGGTTTTAGGTTCTCCTGAAGAACGTGGAGGTGATCCTCCTTCCTCATTATTCCATGTACTTTGTGGAAAGCTCCAGTTCCACAGGGCATGATGCTGCCACCTCCATGCTTGATGGTAGATTTGGTGTTCTTCGAGTTGAAGGCCTCACCTTCAGCTTTTGTTCCATCTGACCACAGAACTTCTTCAGATCTCTGCTGAGCTCCTCAGACTTTCCCCCTGTAGAGTTTGAGTCTAATGAGTGGATCTAATGGTTCTGTTTAAACTGGATCAGAGGAGTCAGCAGCTGTAGTCAAATGGAATCACTCAGGAGAAGTTAAGAGGTCATGAAGCTCAGAAAACTAGATGAACACAACTTAAAGCATCAGTAACACTCATGATTAAAATTACTGTTTGTTTATTAATGATCCATACTTCCACAAGAACTTCAATAAATCTATGAATTAACCAAAATTCAGGATTGTTTTAGTGTCAAAGATTCACGTTTCATTGATTCGAGCACAAATATAAAAACAAATGTGGACAGGATGAAGTAATGGCTGAAGAAAAAGCAGGATGGAATAGATGAAGCAGCATCTCTCTGGTCTGCACAGATCAAATATTGATGTCATGTTCCTTCACCTGCTTTAAATAGTTCTCTGGTATCATTTATTCTGTGAATCTGAGCTGCAGCTCAGACATTGATTAATTGTTCAGGTTGGAAATGAGATCGCAGAGGAAGGACACAGATTTTAATCACGTGTCAGACCTCACAAACATTCATTCTTTGCTTTTCTCTCTGCTGGAAATGTTCAAGTTTATTTAGTAAAATCATTCACACAGTTTAGACTTAACATGAATCCATCGGTTGGTTGACTCTAAAATGGTCAAAATGTGGATCAGAGTTTCCTAAAATGTGTGGTTTAGTCCAAAGATCTTCAGTTTACTGTCACAGAGGACAGAAACCAGAAAATGTTCACACTGAAGAAACTGGAATCACAGAATTTAGACTGATTTTTACTAAAATCTAGTCATTCTGAATCTAAAATCTGCTGAAGGTGACCGAGCTTAGAGCTAAAAATCTAGATTTGTTCATGAAAATTCAGTTTGGATTAAAATGTGAACATTTTTGAATGGAATTTGGTTTAAAAAAAGATTTAAGAGCTAAAACTAAAGATTATTAAAATTTTGATTAATATAACTTTTTTTGGTCTCTAAAATATCATAAGATGTTCAAAATGTGGATCGGAGTTTCATCAAATGTGTGGTTTAGTCCAAAGATCTTCAGTTTACTGTCAGAAAATATTCACATTTAAGGAGCTGGAATCACTAAAGTGAGATGATTTTTCTTTAGAAATCATCAAAGTGTTGCTGACTAAGTATCTGACCTTATTTTGTGTCTTTTTTTAGGTACGTTCACCCATTTCTGTGGTGATTTGTGGTCATTTTATGGTAGTTTTGGCCGTTTTGTGGTCAGTTTGCCTCATTTTTATGCTGATTTTTGTGTCTTTTTGTGGTAGTTTGGATCCTGTTTGTGGTGATTTTGCTTGTTTTTTTGTGCCACATTTGTGTTTTCGTCCCAATTTCACCTGTTCTGTGGTAATTCTGGTCGTCTCTGTGGTGATCTTGGGTGTTTTATCTGGCATGTTTGAATCCTTTAGGCTTGTTTTGGTTCTTTTTGTGTCTTTGTGTTGATTGTGGCCATTTTAGTGATGATAGGAGGAACTTTTATGTTTATCAGAAATAGTAAAAAAAATATAAATCTGGCCTGTCTGCAGATGTTTTAAACTAAACACATTGTGAAGCTCTTTAAAAAGGTGGAAGCAGTGAACGTTTAGGAATAAGCGACATTAAAGGCTGATCTTCTGGTTAATATTTAAAGTGAAAGCTGCTGATGAGGTTCTCTGGAGGTTCTGTCACCGGACACCTCCTCCATCCTCCACGTCATCTGGGCGGCGGTCAGGCGTCCTCGCTGGCCGCCTGCCGTCTGGGGTCCTCAGAGCGCTGCAGCAGGTTAGCGCGCTAGGCTACTTTTAGCTTGTTGAAGCGCGTCTCCACCTGTTGTCACGTCCTCCATTAGCCGCGGAGAAAAGGCGCTAACAGTTTCTGAGAGATTCAGATTCGGTCTGATCTGGAACTCATGAAATCTACAAGAAGTTCTTCAGTTTGTCCAACAGAACCTCAATGAAGTCTGACGGCTGCTCACAGAAAATAACGGTTCTTTAATGGTTCTGTGTGGAACTAAAAGCGGTTCCTCTGTGACGTCAATGTGAATAAACTGTTCTTATGGTTCTATAAGGTATACTTGGGGTAAATCACTTCGTCCTTAAAGTTTTTTCTGTTTTTTGTGGCACTGCAATGTTTTTTTATGGCGTCACTGCAAAGAACCATTTCTGATGGTTCTTAAAAGCACGTTTGGGGTTCTTTAAAGAACATTCTGAATAAATGTTCTTTAAAGAACCTCTTGCTTAGAGGATCTTTGCAAAAGCAGAAATGGTTCTTCTATAGCATCACTACAAAAAAACATGTTTTGAGTTTTTCTTTTTAAATATTTTTTGGAAGTTCTTTAAAGAACTTTGCTTGAAGGTTCTATGTGGAACTGAAAGTGGTTCTCTGGCATCACTGCAAAGAAACACTTCTGATGGTTCTGTGAAGTGTGTTTGGGTTTTCTGTAAAGAACCTGTTGCTCAAAGGATCTTTGCAGAACTAGAAAGGGTTCTTGTGGATATTTTGAGGCACTTTTGAGGGTTCTTAAGACTTATTTGAAAATCTTGATCTTTAAAGAACCTCTTACTTTAAAGTTCTCTAAGGAACTAACAGTGACTCCTATGTGGTATCACTACTCAGAAGTATTTGTTTGATGGTTCTTTGAAGCAGCTTTGGGGGTTCTTGAGAGAACTGTCTGAAGAAATGGATCTTTGAAGAACCTCTTTCTTAGAGGATCGTTGTGGAACCAGAAATAGTTCTTCTATGGCATCACCCCAACCACCCGTAATCCTGTAGGGGTTCTTGTAAAAACTGTGACGCTCTCTAAGAATCTTTGCAGAACTAGAAATGGTTCTTCTATAGCATCACCTTTGGTGGTTCTTGAGAGAACTGTTTGAAAAATTTGATCTTTGTGACCTGCTGGATCATAAATAAATGAACAGAAATGTTAATATTTGGTTAAATTTGTCTGTTTCCTCCTCAGTTCGTTCTTCTGGTTTCAGTCTTCTGGTTTATCTTTGACTCCTCTGGACTCTATACCTACCATCAGGCATGGAGGTGGCGGTATCATCATAATATCAGTTTAACTGATTCAAGTCTGAGTCAAAGACCACAGAACTGGTGCCGTTCCACTACATTTGTTGTCTTTCTGACTCAGACTTGTTTCTTCATCAGTCCACAGGTTCTCTGAGGAACCTCCTCTGTGGTATTTCTGGTTAGTTCTTGGATGCAGCTTTGTGGGTTCTTGAAAGAACATTCTGAGGAACAGAACAGTCATTTTTGGTTCTGTTAGCGCCTTTTCTTCCCTCCGGTGGGTTGGTGTCCTCTTGGAACCACCTGAAGACGACGTGATGAAGAAGGTTCTGTAGCTGCAGCCCTTTCCTGTGGAGCTCTGGGAGAGAACGTGGAGAGAACGTGGCAGCTGTCCCAGCCGGAGGAGGCCGGCTCGGGTTGCAGCCTCTTTCACCCTGACAGCCCCATACAGACACGTTCACACCAACGTACATGCAGCAGCCCTGCCCCGATCGCTAACACCGCGCTGCCGTCATACAATTCAAAATCTGCCCGGCAACAGGGCGTGTTGTGGTGTAACAGCTACCCTGGCATCCTGCAGCCTGGCATCCTGGCACCGCTTCGGTTTCAGCTGCAGCTCAGTGATTCTCAAAGATTTATGTTTAGCTGACAGCTGAGAGTTTCTGCTCAGACAGACCGATGTGAAGGAAGGAGCTGACCCGGTCCACGTTCTGCTGCTAGACACCAAAAGAAATGGGTTAATTCTACCAGAACATTTAGGTTTGGTGAGAAACTGTGAAAAGGAAGATTTGGCTACGAAAAAACAAATAAACCCTCTGTTGTAGAGCTGCACGGTTACTAGGAATCAAGGATTTGTCTTTCCACAGTCAAATGAACACTATCAGCTGTGGTAATATGTAGAATTTTAATTAATTTTTAAAATGTTCTGCTCAGTGTTTCATAACCACATGACAGTGGCTGGAAACGTTTTTTGTGTCAAATTGTTCAAAACTTGTCCAGAGTTCCTCCAAAATGTTCCACAATGACTTTGAACAGATTGACTGCAGACCTGCCCAGAGTTACACAAAAGCTAACGTTACAGATAAAGTCCAAAATGACACAAAAACAGTTCAAAATGACAGAAAAGCTGTTCAAAGTTACACAACGCCATTCAAAGTGACTGAAAAATTGTTCAGAATGATTAAATTTGTCCAAAATTACCCAGATTTGTCCAAAAGTACTTGATAATTAGAACTGTGAAGTTGAAGTGCATTTTTCTAAGCTCTGCTGGGAGTTCTGCTGCAGGAGTTAAACCAGGAAGTCTGCTCTGAATATTTATAGGAACTATACAGAACCTGGACATAAGACACAACGAGAGAAAATGTGTCCAGATAGTGTCTGGTTCTAGTGGTGGTTCTGTCTGGTCCAGCTGGTCTGTAGTTGTGGTTCTGGTTCTGTAGTTGTGGTTCTGGTTCTGTCTGGTCCAGCTGGTCTGTAGTTCTGTAGCTGTGGTTCTGGTTCTGTAGCTGTGGTTCTGGTTCTGTCTGGTCCAGCTGGTCTGTACTTCTGTAGCTGTGGTTCTGGTTCTGTAGCTGTGGTTCTGGATCTGTAGCTGTGGTTCTGGTTCTGTCTGGTCCAGCTGGTCTGTAGTTCTGTAGCTGTGGTTCTGGTTCTGTAGCTGTGGTTCTGGTTCTGTCTGGTCCAGCTGGTCTGTACTTCTGTAGCTGTGGTTCTGGTTCTGTAGCTGTGGTTCTGGTTCTGTCTGGTCCAGCTGGTCTGTACTTCTGTAGCTGTGGTTCTGGTTCTGTAGCTGTGGTTCTGGATCTGTAGCTGTGGTTCTGGTTCTGTCTGGTCCAGCTGGTCTGTACTTCTGTAGCTGTGGTTCTGGTTCTGTCTGGTCCAGCTGGTCTGTAGTTGTGGTTCTGGTTCTGTAGTTGTGGTTCTGGTTCTAGTGGTGGTTCTGTCTGGTCCAGCTGGTCTGTAGTTCTGTAGCTGTGGTTCTGGTTCTGTCTGGTCCAGCTGGTCTGTACTTCTGTAGCTGTGGTTCTGGTTCTGTAGTTGTGGTTCTGGTTCTGTCTGGTCCAGCTGGTCTGTACTTCTGTAGCTGTGGTTCTGGTTCTGTCTGGTCCAGCTGGTCTGTAGTTGTGGTTCTGGTTCTGTAGTTGTGGTTCTGGTTCTAGTGGTGGTTCTGTCTGGTCCAGCTGGTCTGTAGTTCTGTAGCTGTGGTTCTGGTTCTGTCTGGTCCAGCTGGTCTGTACTTCTGTAGCTGTGGTTCTGGTTCTGTAGCTGTGGTTCTGGTTCTGTCTGGTCCAGCTGGTCTGTACTTCTGTAGCTGTGGTTCTGGTTCTGTAGCTGTGGTTCTGGTTCTGTCTGGTCCAGCTGGTCTGTACTTCTGTAGCTGTGGTTCTGGTTCTGTAGCTGTGGTTCTGGATCTGTAGCTGTGGTTCTGGTTCTGTCTGGTCCAGCTGGTCTGTACTTCTGTAGCTGTGGTTCTGGTTCTGTAGCTGTGGTTCTGGATCTGTAGCTGTGGTTCTGGTTCTGTCTGGTCCAGCTGGTCTGTAGTTCTGTAGCTGTGGTTCTGGTTCTGTAGCTGTGGTTCTGGTTCTGTCTGGTCCAGCTGGTCTGTACTTCTGTAGCTGTGGTTCTGGTTCTGTAGCTGTGGTTCTGGATCTGTAGCTGTGGTTCTGGTTCTGTCTGGTCCAGCTGGTCTGTACTTCTGTAGCTGTGGTTCTGGTTCTGTAGCTGTGGTTCTGGTTCTGTCTGGTCCAGCTGGTCTGTACTTCTGTAGCTGTGGTTCTGGTTCTGTCTGGTCCAGCTGGTCTGTACTTCTGTAGCTGTGGTTCTGGTTCTGTAGCTGTGGTTCTGGTTCTGTCTGGTCCAGCTGGTCTGTACTTCTGTAGCTGTGGTTCTGGTTCTGTAGCTGTGGTTCTGGTTCTGTAGTTGTGGTTCTGGTTCTGTCTGGTCCAGCTGGTCTGTACTTCTGTAGCTGTGGTTCTGGTTCTGTAGCTGTGGTTCTGGTTCTGTAGCTGTGGTTCTGGTTCTGTCTGGTCCAGCTGGTCTGTACTTCTGTAGCTGTGGTTCTGGTTCTGTAGCTGTGGTTCTGGAGGTGTGAGGTGAGCAGGTCAGACTGGGATCTCGCTGCAGAATCCATCCGATCCGGAGCAGCGTGGGCTGAGCTCAGACAGGAAACCACAGCAGTGTGGAGGTGTTCTGTCTGGTTTTCCCATCACACTGGGAGCTGTGGGAGCTGAGGTCATCTGAGCGGAGAACGTCTCACACTGAGGCCTCCATGGTTAAATGAAGTCAGAGTGAAGCTTCTCTTCATGTTCCTCAGTTTATTGATCAAAGAAAAGCAGACGAGAAGACTGAGGCCAGATGTTACACAACCAGGCGCTTCTTTAAAAAGTCTCTGCAGAAGTCAGTAAACTTGTAGAGTTCCACCAGAACCGTTCTGCTGCTGCTTACAGAAAAATGCTTCCTCTTTCTTCTGGGAAGGAAATTAAAGTGCAACAGTTGAGCTTCGGTTACGGAGAACCTGCCGACCGCCAGAACTTCCTCTGCTGCTGGATTGGGTTTCTGTTTCTGCAGCCGAGGAGAGAACGGTCTGACTGCACCTCAGAACCGTTCAGATGAAACCTGTAAACAATACCGTGACTTTTAACTGGTTTACTTCAGAAAGTGCAGCAAAGAAAACAAACAACCTTTAATCAGAATGTGGAACGTAGAAATGAAGAACCTCTGGACAGGAACTAAACGCTGTAAAAACAACAAAACGACCACGAAGCCAGAAGGTTTGTTCTGTTTAGATTCAGCTCAGTAAGCTAAGCTAAGCTAGCTCTGATCTTTAACAGCTGAACTCATGTTTCTTTACTGTCTAAGGAACAGCAGAGTTCTGTGATGATCAGTGTCTGTCAGTGACCTTATCATCCCGGTAGTTCACGCTGCATTGATTGATCGATTGATTGAACTATCAGAGGTTTCCTGCTGGGTTGAACCGGATCAGACGTTGAACGGAGACTTTTCTGATGATCGTCCTCAATTCTTCGTCTCTTTGTCTCTTGCCTCATTGCTTCTTTGTGTCTCTTGCCTCTTTGTCTCTTGTCTCTTTGTCTCTGTGTTTGCAGTGATGGCTTGGTTCTGTTGTCGTCCAGGAATCTGATCCAGATTCAGCCCAGTTCTCTAGAGGAGAACCAGGAGGGGTTCTGGGAGTTTTTTATGGCAGCCTCCCCCGTCCTCCCCCGTCCTCCCCTGTCCTCCCCTTCACCTGCTGCTCTCATTCTCTGCTCCATTCTCACACCCAGGTTCTCCTCAGCAGAACATCTGGAGCAGCCAGAGGTTTTATTAGGAACATGAGATGAAGTGTTGCTGCTTCAGACGGAGACAGTTCTCTGATGGAAAGCAAGAACAGTGCTAGCAGAATAAGACAAGACAATACAGAATAATAATAATACAGAATAATCCTGGACCTGAGAGCAGAGCGAGTGTTGGTGTGTGTTTGTGCGGCTACCTGCTGTGATGTCATGCCTGTGGCTATGATGTCGTGGCTATGATGTCGTGCCTGTGGCTGTGATGTCGTGCCTGTGGCTGTGATGTCGTGCCTGTGGCTGTGATGTCGTGCCTGTGGCTGTGATGTCGTGGCTGTGATGTCGTGCCTGTGGCTGTGATGTCGTGCCTGTGGCTATGATGTCGTGGCTATGATGTCGTGCCTGTGGCTGTGATGTCGTGCCTGTGGCTATGATGTCGTGGCTATGATGTCGTGCCTGTGGCTGTGATGTCGTGCCTGTGGCTGTGATGTCGTGGCTGTGATGTCGTGCCTGTGGCTGTGATGTCGTGGCTATGATGTCGTGTCTGGCTATGATGTCGTGCCTGTGGCTGTGATGTCGTAGCTATGATGTCGTGGCTGTGATGTCGTGCCTGTGGCTGTGATGTCGTGGCTGTGATGTCGTGGCTGTGGCTGTGATGTCGTGGCTGTGATGTCGTGCCTGTGGCTGTGATGTCGTGGCTGTGATGTCGTGGCTGTGATGTCGTGGCTGTGATGTCGTGGCTGTGGCTGTGATGTCGTGGCTGTGATGTCGTGCCTGTGGCTGTGATGTCGTGGCTATGATGTCGTGGCTGTGATGTCGTGGCTGTGATGTCGTGCCTGTGGCTGTGATGTCGTGGCTGTGGCTGTGATGTCGTGGCTGTGATGTCGTGCCTGTGGCTGTGATGTCGTGGCTGTGATGTCGTGCCTGTGGCTGTGATGTCGTGGCTGTGATGTCGTGCCTGTGGCTGTGATGTCGTGGCTGTGATGTCGTGGCTGTGATGTCGTGCCTGTGGCTGTGATGTCGTGGCTGTGATGTCGTGGCTGTGATGTCGTGGCTGTGATGTCGTGGCTGTGATGTCGTGGCTGTGGCTGTGATGTCGTGGCTGTGATGTCGTGCCTGTGGCTGTGATGTCGTGGCTGTGATGTCGTGCCTGTGGCTGTGATGTCGTGGCTGTGATGTCGTGGCTGTGGCTGTGATGTCGTGGCTGTGATGTCGTGGCTGTGGCTGTGATGTCGTGGCTGTGGCTGTGATGTCATGAGCAGCATTATTTAACAGGCAGCTGGGAGCCATTCATCATTTAATTAAAAGCGTCTGAAAGTGATCTGAGGCCCCTAATGAGATTAGCTTTAATTATTGATGAACACACTCTGCTGGTTTCTTGCTGCTCTGCTTCATGATGGGATGTGGAGCTGATCCAGGCTGGAGGTTCTGGAGGTTCTTGGTGAGGTTCTGGGTCGGGTTCAGACTGTTCTGTCTCTGTGGTCGGGGTGGAGGACGGTTTTCAGGACGTCGGTGTCGTGTTTCCTCCCAGCAGCAGAGAAAAGCTGCTCCAGTTTTTTGTGAACCTTCATGTTCAGTCTGCTGGTTTAACTGTGAAGTATATGATCTAAAAACATATAAAACACGTCACACATGTTTTATTTTTGCTCCTTCAGTCGTCTTACACGCTAAAAAAACCAAAGTTCTTTATACACTTTTTAACAGTCATTTTATAAACTGTTTGCTGTTATTCTACAGATTTTCCCAAAATTGAGCCAATTAATTAAAAAGTTACTGTATTTTCTAAATATAAATGGGGATGCTTCCAGACCTGGAGGACGTTTTCCATCCCATAATAATCCACGTATTAAACCCTAAAACATCAGCAGTGTGTACATGTTCTATAAAAACTAGGAGAAAAGAATGTTTAGAATATTTTAAATACCAAATCAGTCTGGAGTTCTCCTAAAATCCCATTTTTCTCTTTTACCCCCCGATGACAAACTGGACCTCTGATAAAACCGTTACAATCTGATTTTATGTTTTTTTTTCATTCATGTCTGTAATTGTGGGAACATTTTTTAATGAACATAATATTTTAAATAATTATTATTCATGGAACGTTTCCCACAACATGCTAGCAGAACCTGTAGAAGATGTTTCTGTCGTTTCCATCCATCAGTGTTCCTACAGAATGTGTAGATCAAAGCTGTGTCCTCTCTTCTGTTTAACATCTTTCCTGATTGAATGTCTCTACCTCATATTATCAGGATCAGACTCATTCTTTGGACTGTTTTCCATCAGTGGTAGCAGTAACAGCTAGCTAAATATCTAGCTTCTACTGCTGCGATAAATGACCTCCTGATGAGTAAAAACCAGACAGAAGCAGAAAACAACCAGAATCTGTAGGATAAAAACAACGGTTTGATACTGGGGGACAAATTCACGGTAACGAGGTGGACGGTGAGGAAACTCGTCTAAGTTTCTCAAAAAACTGTTGAAAATAAAATGACATAAAATCTGATCTGTACGGAATCTTTCTAAATTTGTTCAAAATAAAGAAAATCTGTCCCAAATCTATTTAAAAAAGTCCAAAATTACTCAGACTTCATCCATAACGACCCAGCAGGAGTTGAATATGAAAAACATGAATCATTTTTTATTGTTGTACTGTAAATGCATCACTCAGTAGCAGAAAGGAATAAAATATAACTTAATTTGGAATGAAAGGAAGAGGAAACGTCCGTACAGATTTATTTACGGTTTTATTTTCTCCACAGATTCACAATTAACAACCAGAAGACTTAGAATTAAAAGGCAAGAAATTTTATTTAATATGCAGAAAACATCTTTTTCTCTTAATATTCTAATTATTTTTTACTACAGGCTCCGTTAAACTAGTTATTGTGGACACATTTTTAAAAATATCAGATTCATCCTTTTGAATCACAGAAAATGGAAGAAATATTTATTTGTTTCAATTTTGAATTACAGGACGATGAGAATTTCTTTAATTTAAATGTTTTACAGTGTCTGAATGTAAAAGCTGAACATTCATATTAATGTGTGTGTGTGTGTGTGTGTGTGTGTGTGTGTGTGTGTGTGTGTGTGTGTGTGTGTGTGTGTGTGTGTGTGTGTGTGTGTGTGTGTGTGTGTGTGTGTGTGTGTGTGTGTTCTGGTGTCAGCTTCTGCAGTTGTTTTTTTTTTTTTTTTAATCACTCATCAGATTAGCAGAGCCGGGGCAGTGGAGGACAAACGCACAATTAACAGCGCAGAACACACACACACAGTAACGCAGAACACACACACACACACACACACACACACACACACACACACACACACACACACACACACACACACACACACACACACACACACAGTAACGCAGAACACACACACACCTACACACACACACATCCATCAGTGACTTCTCATTTGTGTCTCCAAAGCTGCATTAAATCATGTCGGTTAAAGACGGAGGCCACCGGAGACGATTCAGCTGCTAAACTCCTCAACATCTGCACATTAATAATAATAATAATAATAATGAGATAATCCTGTAAAAATCTGAAGAGAATCTGACAGAAAATACACATAAAATACTGTCTGGTTTATAAAGTATTAAACTGAAAACAAAAAGTTGTAGGAGATCATCCAGCATGGTGGAACATCTGTCTGCAGAGTAGAGAGGACACATGGAGATGAGGAGATGTTGGGAGAACCTCCATCACTTCATCTGCTGGTTCAGAGATCTGAAAGCCAGGCGGTGCTCAGCACATGAACTCAACAGAAAGGAACCGTGCATCTCCTCAGAGAAAGGTGTCGCAGGGAGCCGACTGGCATCATCAGTCAGTGGTCTCCAGGTTAGAAGTTCTCAGAAGAACCTCTCTGAGACATTTAATGTTCTCCGGTCTGAGGAGGTGCATGACGTCCTGAATGGGAAAGAGGCCTTCCAGAAAAAAAGGGTTTTCTGCTGTGATCAGAGAGGTGAAGGCCAGAGCAGTGTTGTGTTCTTCTGGAGGTTTACCTCATGTTCTACAGGAGGACATGGAGTTCAGTTCTCCTTAAAGAGGTCAGGTTGGAAAAACACTAACAGAAGTTAGTCAGTTTGGGACGGATTTTCATCTTTAAATAAGAATTATTCCTCTGGTTTCCATCATTCTGAGTCCTACAGCTAGAAGACATCTGTGGTTCTTCCTCATGGTGTTCTGGTTCTTCATGATGTTCTGGTTCTTCCTCATGGTGTTCTGGTTCTTCATGATGTTCTGGTTCTTCTTCATGATGTTCTGGTTCTTCCTCATGATGTTCTGGTTCTTCATGGTGTTTTGGTTCTTCTCCATGTTGTTCTGGTTCTTCTTCATGATGTTCTGGTTCTTCCTCATGATGTTCTGGTTCTTCATGATGTTCTGGTTCTTCTTCATGGTGTTCTGGTTCTTCTCCATGATGTTCTGGTTCTTCTTCATGATGTTCTGGTTCTTCTTCATGATGTTCTGGTTCTTCCTCATGGTGTTCTGGTTCTTCATGATGTTCTGGTTCTTCTCCGTGATGTTCTGGTTCTTCCTCATGATGTTCTGGTTCTTCTTCATGATGTTTTGGTTCTTCTCCATGATGTTCTGGTTCTTCTTCATGGTGTTTTGGTTCTTCTTCATGGTGTTCTGGTTCTTCTTTATGATGTTCTGGTTCTTCTCCATGATGTTCTGGTTCTTCCTCATGATGTTTTGGTTCTTCTCCGTGATGTTCTGGTTCTTCTCCATGATGTTCTGGTTCTTCTTCATGATGTTTTGGTTCTTCTCCATGATGTTCTGGTTCTTCTTCATGGTGTTTTGGTTCTTCTTCATGATGTTCTGGTTCTTCTCCATGATGTTCTGGTTCTTCCTCATGATGTTCTGGTTCTTCTTCATGATGTTTTGGTTCTTCTCCATGATGTTCTGGTTCTTTCTCATGATGTTCTGGTTCTTCATGATGTTTTGGTTCTTCTCCATGATGTTCTGGTTCTTCTTCATGGTGTTTTGGTTCTTCTTCATGGTGTTCTGGTTCTTCTTCATGGTGTTCTGGTTCTTTTTCATGATGTTCTGGTTCTTCTTCATGATGTTCTGGTTCTTCCTCATGATGTTCTGGTTCTTCTCCATGATGTTCTGGTTCTTCCTCATGGTGTTCTGGTTCTTCCTCATGGTGTTCTGGTTCTTCATGGTGTTCTGGTTCTTCTTCATGATGTTCTGGTTCTTCTTCATGATGTTCTGATTCTTCCTCATGGTGTTCTGGTTCTTCCTCATGGTGTTCTGGTTCTTCCTCATGGTGTTCTGGTTCTTCATGGTGTTCTGGTTCTTCCTCATGATGTTCTGGTTCTTCTCCATGATGTTCTGGTTCTTCCTCATGGTGTTCTGGTTCTTCCTCATGATGTTCTGGTTCTTCATGATGTTCTGGTTCTTCTTCATGGTGTTTTGGTTCTTCTTCATGATGTTCTGGTTCTTCCTCATGGTGTTCTGGTTCTTCATGATGTTCTGGTTCTTCTCCGTGATGTTCTGGTTCTTCCTCATGATGTTCTGGTTCTTCTCCATGATGTTCTGGTTCTTCTTCATGGTGTTTTGGTTCTTCTTCATGGTGTTCTGGTTCTTCTCCATGATGTTCTGGTTCTTCCTCATGATGTTCTGGTTCTTCTTCATGATGTTTTGGTTCTTCTCCATGATGTTCTGGTTCTTTCTCATGATGTTCTGGTTCTTCATGATGTTCTGGTTCTTCTTCATGATGTTCTGGTTCTTCTCCATGATGTTCTGGTTCTTCCTCATGATCTTCTGGTTCTTCTTCATGATGTTTTGGTTCTTCTCCATGATGTTCTGGTTCTTCTTCATGGTGTTTTGGTTCTTCTTCATGGTGTTCTGGTTCTTCTTCATGGTGTTCTGGTTCTTCTTCATGATGTTCTGGTTCTTCTTCATGGTGTTCTGGTTCTTCTTCATGATGTTCTGGTTCTTCTTCATGATGTTCTGGTTCTTCCTCATGATGTTCTGGTTCTTCTCCATGATGTTCTGGTGCTTCCTCATGGTGTTCTGGTTCTTCCTCATGGTGTTCTGGTTCTTCATGGTGTTCTGGTTCTTCTTCATGATGTTCTGGTTCTTCTTCATGATGTTCTGGTTCTTCCTCATGGTGTTCTGGTTCTTCCTCATGGTGTTCTGGTTCTTCATGGTGTTCTGGTTCTTCTTCATGATGTTCTGGTTCTTCTCCATGATGTTCTGGTTCTTCCTCATGATGTTTTGGTTCTTCTCCGTGATGTTCTGGTTCTTCTCCATGATGTTCTGGTTCTTCTTCATGATGTTTTGGTTCTTCTCCATGATGTTCTGGTTCTTCTTCATGGTGTTTTGGTTCTTCTTCATGATGTTCTGGTTCTTCCTCATGATGTTCTGGTTCTTCTCCATGATGTTCTGGTTCTTCTTCATGGTGTTTTGGTTCTTCTTCATGGTGTTCTGGTTCTTCTCCATGATGTTCTGGTTCTTCCTCATGATGTTCTGGTTCTTCTTCATGATGTTTTGGTTCTTCTCCATGATGTTCTGGTTCTTTCTCATGATGTTCTGGTTCTTCATGATGTTCTGGTTCTTCCTCATGATCTTCTGGTTCTTCTTCATGATGTTTTGGTTCTTCTCCATGATGTTCTGGTTCTTCTTCATGGTGTTTTGGTTCTTCTTCATGGTGTTCTGGTTCTTCCTCATGATGTTCTGGTTCTTCTCCATGATGTTCTGGTTCTTCCTCATGGTGTTCTGGTTCTTCCTCATGATGTTCTGGTTCTTCATGATGTTCTGGTTCTTCTTCATGGTGTTTTGGTTCTTCTCCATGATGTTCTGGTTCTTCTTCATGGTGTTCTGGTTCTTCTTCATGATGTTCTGGTTCTTCTTCATGATGTTCTGGTTCTTCCTCATGATGTTCTGGTTCTTCTTCATGATGTTCTGGTTCTTCTCCATGATGTTCTGGTTCTTCTCCATGATGTTCTGGTTCTTCCTCATGGTGTTCTGGTTCTTCATGGTGTTCTGGTTCTTCCTCATGATGTTCTGGTTCTTCTCCATGATGTTCTGGTTCTTCCTCATGGTGTTCTGGTTCTTCCTCATGATGTTCTGGTTCTTCATGATGTTCTGGTTCTTCTCCATGATGTTCTGGTTCTTCTCCATGATGTTCTGGTTCTTCCTCATGATGTTCTGGTTCTTCCTCATGGTGTTCTGGTTCTTCATGGTGTTCTGGTTCTTCATGGTGTTCTGGTTCTTCCTCATGGTGTTCTGGTTCTTCCTCATGGTGTTCTGGTTCTTCATGGTGTTCTGGTTCTTCATGGTGTTCTGGTTCTTCCTCATGATGTTCTGGTTCTTCTTCATGATGTTCTGGTTCTTCTCCATGATGTTCTGGTTCCTCAGACCTGCAGGACTTTAACATGAACCACAGTGAAGAACAATGAGACAGAAGTTAAAAACCTCCAGAGAGAGTTAATTCTGACCAGTCGACTGATGTAAACACATCTGAGTTTAAACTGGTTTAGAGTCATTGTAGAGCGTTTTGGAGGAATTCTGGAGAAGGTTTTATAATTTTGGATCAGTTGCAGGTCATTTAGGACAATTTCTTGAGTCATTTTTTGTCTCATTTTCTTGTTTTGTGTCTTGTTTGTCATTTTTCATCCATCTTTGGAACCATTTTGTGTCTTTGTGGTGTTTTCCTGGAGTTTTTTTTACATTTAAAACGTAACTTTGAAACACTAATAATGAAAACAAGCAAAGAAGTTTCATTTTAAACTGATTCTGAGGTGTTTTAGGCAATCTGTTAGTCATTCTGGATGACTTTATTTGGTCATTTTAGACCATCCATCCATCCATCCATCCATCCGTCCATCCATCCTCTACACACCGCTTTATCCTCTCTAGGGTCATGGGGGGTGCTGGAGTCTATCCCAGCTGACTCGGGTGAAGGCAGGGGACACCCTGGACAGGTCACCAGTCTGTCACAGGGCTACATATACAGACACACAATCACACTCACATTCACACCTACGGACAATTTAGAGTAACCAATTAACCTGAGCATGTTTTTGGACTGTGGGAGGAAGCCGGAGTACCCGGAGAAAACCCACGCATGCACAGGGAGAACATGCAGACTCCATGCAGAAAGATCCCAGGCCCACCCCATTGTAGACTAATTTAATTTAATTTAAGACAATTTTTGTATTTATCAAAATTTTAAGTAAGTTTTTAAGTAATTCTGGGGAATGTTTTGCAATGTTGGATCAGTTTCAGGTCATTCTTGAGTCATTTTTTGGCAAATGGTGCCATTTTTCACAAGTTTTGAGTAATTTATCGATAATTTCCCAGTAATTCTGGATGTTTTGTCATTCTAGATCCGTTTTGTGTCATTTTAAACAGTTGTTTGTCCTATTAAGCAAATTTGAGTCATTTTTTGAGAAATCTTAGCATGTTAAAGCAGTCTGCAGTGAATTTTTGATCATTCGGAGGTAGTTTTGGATGAATTTTTGAAATTTCAGACACTTTTCAGTCATTTTAAGCACATTTTGGTCATGAAAATAATAGTTGAGAAATTTCAGGAAAAAGTTTTGATATTTTGTCATTTCAAGCAGAGTCGTTTTTGGACAAATTTTTCTCCTTTTAAACAATTCTGACTTCATTTAAGACACATATTTTATGTTTTTGTTCCAGTTTTTACTGTAAATCCTAAAAAAACTACTAGAAATGTGAAGTAGTTTGTTGCAGACATCTTAAATCCACCTCACATTTAAACCTGGCTGTCCATCCGTGTATCCCAGGCTTTAAATCGGAGGTATAGTAATGGTAGTACTGCGTGTAGTACTACCTGTAGTACTGCGTGTAGTACTACTTGTAGTACTGTGTGTAGTACTACTGCAGTAGTGAGCAGCAGGAGGGCTTCTCTCTGCTCCACAGACTCTGCCTTCTCTCCTTTCACCTCTTTCTTCCTCCACAGCTTCCTAGCAGCTGAAAAAGAGGCATTTTGGAGCATAAAGGGAGGGATGGAGTTACACCTCCCCAGGCCGGGGGAGGAGGGGGAGGCACAATGTATTTTACATGAAAGGAGCTGGATAGGGTTACCACGGCGATAACCACTCATACAAATGGAGGGTGTGTGTGTGAGTGTGGATGATCACGTTGCACAGGTGTGTGTGTGTGTGGGTGCAAAGACTTTCTATGAATTTGGTTAGCAATGTGCTAACATGCTACACGGCTAAACGCTAAAGGAACTACAAGTAATAAATCAGCTGTTTGGTTCTAAAATGTTACAAATGTGGATCAGGTGTGAGGTTTACAGGTGTGTAAATGTGAGGTTTACAGGTGTGTAAATGTGAGGTTTACAGGTGTGTAAATGTGAGGTTTACAGGTGTGTAAACGTGAGGTTTACAGGTGTGTAAACGTGAGGTTTACAGGCGTGTAAACGTGAGGTTTACAGGCATGTAAACGTGAGGTTTACAGGCGTGTAAACGTGAGGTTTACAGGCGTGTAAACGTGAGGTTTACAGGCGTGTAAATGTGAGGTTTACAGGCGTGTAAATGTGAGGTTTACAGGCGTGTAAACGTGAGGTTTACAGGCGTGTAAATGTGAGGTTTACAGGCGTGTAAATGTGAGGTTTACAGGTGTGTAAATGTGAGGTTTACACGCGTCTAAATGTGAGGTTTACAGGTGTGTAAATGTGAGGTTTACAGGCGTGTAAATGTGAGGTTTACAGGTGTGTAAATGTGAGGTTTACAGGCGTGTAAATGTGAGGTTTACAGGCGTGTAAATGTGAGGTTTACAGGTGTGTAAATGTGAGGTTTACACGCGTGTAAATGTGAGGTTTACAGGTGTGTAAATGTGAGGTTTACAGGTGTGTAAATGTGAGGTTTACAGGCGTGTAAATGTGAGGTTTACAGGCGTGTAAATGTGAGGTTTACAGGTGTGTAAATGTGAGGTTTACAGGCGTGTAAATGTGAGGTTTACAGGCGTGTAAATGTGAGGTTTACAGGCGTGTAAATATGAGGTTTACAGGTGTGTAAATGTGAGGTTTACAGGCGTGTAAATGTGAGGTTTACAGGTGTGTATGGAACACATCGAGCATGTTGGTTAGAATATAAAAAAGATTTAAATAACCAGAAAAACCTCTAAGAGCTCATTAGGTTCGTTATGAAACAGAATATCCAGCATTTGTCATTTTATTTCATCTTTTATATCTATTTTATAGCTTTATTTCTCTTAACATTTAATTTTTTAGTCTTTTCTATGTTTTCTAGTTCAGGCTTCAGCTTTTACCAGTAAAGACGCTGAACAAAGAAAGTTTTCACTGTTTAAAGTGGATTCTTCATTCAAATGTGACACTAAATACAATTGTACATTTTTGTCGAAAAAGCAAAAATATCCAAAGTTTATTTAAATAGTTCTAGAGTTCTGTGAGATAAAATAATTAATAGTGATTGTTAATGAGGATAAAATCCAGTCAAATCTGTAAATAATGACCTCATCAATGATCTGTTTCTACAAATAGTGTTTTAAACTGGTTTATTATGAGTTCATAACCAGTTTAAACCGGTTTATTATGAGTTCATAACCAGTTTAAACCGGTTTATTGTGAGTTCATAACCAGTTTAAACCGGTTTATTATGAGTTCATAACCAGTTTAAACCGGTTTATTATGAGTTCATAACCAGTTTAAACTTTTTTTATTGAGTTCATAACCAGTTTAAACCGGTTTATTATGAGTTCATAACCAGTTTAAACCGGTTTATTATGAGTTCTTAACCAGTTTAAACTGGTTTATTGTGAGTTCATAACCAGTTTAAACCGGTTTATTATGAGCTGTTCAGTGAATCCAGATTATTTCTTGTTTTGACTGTTTGCAGTTCTCTTTGTTCTGAATATAATAAATATGAACATTAAACATTTTAACTTCTTTAAATTCTTTGTCGCACATTTAGCATTTTATATTTTATTGTTGTTTATATTTATTTGCTGCATGTTTTTGTTTTTTATCTGAACTCAGTTTGTGGCTCAGAACTAGTTCATGTTTGTCCTGAAAACACCTCCAGAGTGTTAATGTGTGTGTTAGTGTATTAGTGTGTGTGTGTATTAATGTGTGTGTGTGTGTGTGTGTGTTACTGTTAGTGTGTGTATTAGTGTATTAGTGTGTGTGTGTTTTAGCTCCAACTGGACGTCAGTCGGATGTTTCAGTGGAATTCAGTTTATTTGTGTTTTGGTGTGAAAGACGGAGGTTTAGAGGTTTCTTGAGGTTTCTTGAGGTTTCTTGAGGTCTGATGGTAGATCTGAGGAGGAGATTGGAGTGTTGGAGGTTTAGGAGGAGGATGGAGGTGTAGAGGTTCAGAGTGTACAGGTTTTGAGGCTGATGGTGGTAGGAGGAGGAGGAGGAGGAGGAGGAGGAGGTTCAGACGTCCTGAGGAGGAGGAGCAGCAGCAGGACGACTGAAGCTTCACATTTCTGTCAGACAGCAGCCGAGTGAGGACGGAGCTGGAGCTGCTGAAGGACTAAACAGGATGAGTTCCCTGTAGAAGGAACACCTGGACAGGTAGACGGAGATGTTGTGGAGCTGTGATCCGGTTCCACCTCCAGGTAGGAACCCAGAACCGTCGCTTCTCCAGGAACTAAACCTGTAAACAGGATAAAGATCTTCTTCTGAGCGCTGAAGCTCCTCAGGCTGCTGATGTTTTAGTTTGACTTCAGGACCAGGAGGAACATGAAGTTTAATCTCAGAAGATCTGTGAAGTAGAACCGTTCTAATTTACCTCAGACTCAGAGTTCCTGTCAGAACAGAGCACATTTTTCTGCTTTAATTCTCCTCACATGGAGTTTGGTTCTTGTGGTTTTCAGAAATGTCGGCGTTTCTTCTGCTTTCTGAGGTTAGATGTGAAACGTTCTGTTGGTTCTGTGAGGTTCTCCTGGGTTCTCCTGGTTCTGGTTGTGAGCGTGTAGCTGTGCTGAGTGTCTTTGTGTTCGTGCAGCGCTGCAGCGTATCGGATGTCCTGCTGCAGATGGGTTGGGTTATTACAGGAACACAGAACGCTATTCTTCAGCACAGACCCGGTTCTGTCGCCTCTCCGGTTCTAGTTTTAGCTTTAAGAACCGCAGAACCAGAACCAGGAGCTGCAGTTTAACATTCTTCTTATTTTGCTGTCATTCTAATTGTTGATCATCAGTTTAATCCTTTCATCTCATCTCTGTTTGTCAAACTGACCTGTTTTTAAGGTTTCATGTGGAAAAAAATCTGCTTTCTCAGTGAAACTTCTGATGTCCACATTTTCTACGTTTCTGGGAAATCTTTGAACGTTTTTTAGTGAAAAAAAATCAACCAAAATCCAGTGACATTCACTGGACAGAAGTTTACTTAACCTTCATCCAGAATAAAACAATCATTTCCAACTGTAAGCTCCTGATCAACCAAAGAATAAACACGAAGAACCAAGAATAAACATGAAGAACAAAGAATAAACACGAAGAACCAAAGAATAAACACGAAGAACAAAGAATAAACATGAAGAACCAAAGAATAAACATGAAGAACCAAAGAATAAACACGAAGAACAAAGAATAAACATGAAGAACCAAAGAATAAACATGAAGAACCAAGAATAAACACGAAGAACCAAAGAATAAACATGAAGAACAAAGAATAAACATGAAGAACCAAAGAATAAACATGAAGAACCAAAGAATAAACACGAAGAACCAAAGAATAAACACGAAGAACCAAAGAATAAACATGAAGAACCAAGAATAAACACGAAGAACCAAAGAATAAACACAAAGAACCAAAGAATAAACACAAAGAACCAAAGAATAAACACGAAGAACCAAAGAATAAACACGAAGAACCAAAGAATAAACACGAAGAACCAAAGAATAAACACGAAGAACCAAAGAATAAACACGAAGAACCAAAGAATAAACACGAAGAACCAAAGAATAAACACGAAGAACAAAGAATAAACATGAAGAACCAAAGAATAAACATGAAGAACCAAAGAATAAACACGAAGAACAAAGAATAAACATGAAGAACCAAAGAATAAACATGAAGAACCAAGAATAAACACGAAGAACCAAAGAATAAACATGAAGAACCAAAGAATAAACATGAAGAACCAAAGAATAAACATGAAGAACCAAAGAATAAACATGAAGAACCAAAGAATAAACACAAAGAACCAAAGAATAAACATGAAGAACCAAGAATAAACACGAAGAACCAAAGAATAAACACGAAGAACCAAAGAATAAACACGAAGAACCAAAGAATAAACACGAAGAACCAAAGAATAAACACGAAGAACCAAAGAATAAACACGAAGAACCAAAGAATAAACACGAAGAACCAAAGAATAAACACGAAGAACCAAAGAATAAACACGAAGAACAAAGAATAAACACGAAGAACAAAGAATAAACACGAAGAACCAAAGAATAAACACGAAGAACCAAAGAATAAACACGAAGAACCAAAGAATAAACACGAAGAACCAAGAATAAACATGAAGAACAAAGAATAAACATGAAGAACCAAAGAATAAACATGAAGAACCAAAGAATAAACATGAAGAACCAAAGAATAAACACGAAGAACAAAGAATAAACACGAAGAACCAAAGAATAAACATGAAGAACCAAAGAATAAACATGAAGAACAAAGAATAAACATGAAGAACCAAAGAATAAACACGAAGAACCAAAGAATAAACACAAAGAACCAAAGAATAAACATGAAGAACCAAGAATAAACACGAAGAACCAAAGAATAAACATGAAGAACAAAGAATAAACATGAAGAACAAAGAATAAACACAAAGAACCAAAGAATAAACACAAAGAACCAAAGAATAAACACAAAGAACCAAAGAATAAACACGAAGAACCAAAGAATAAACACGAAGAACCAAAGAATAAACACGAAGAACAAAGAATAAACACGAAGAACCAAAGAATAAACACGAAGAACCAAAGAATAAACACGAAGAACAAAGAATAAACACGAAGAACCAAAGAATAAACATGAAGAACCTCCAGAGAACCTCAGGATGAGGAACCGTATCTCTGCAGTTCTCTGGGTGTTCTTCAGATTTTAATAATGTTTTATGGGATCACAGACCTCTTTGTGTAGATTAATGATCTGACAGATTTATGTTTTTATTAAGAATCAGATGAACTGAGATGAAGTTCTGAGCAGATAGAAGATGAGACTGAGATGACAAAAGATGAGACTGAGATGACAAAAGATGAGACTGAGATGACAAAAGATGAGACTCTGATGATAGAAGAAAAAAATCTGAGACTGATAGTTACTGCAGCTATTGTTATTCTTTTCTAAAATGATGATTTATTTACATCTAATTATCTGCAGCTGTGAATCAGAAGCAGGAACTTTATCAGAGGATCTGAACCTGGACCTGGATCTTCTGGGTCCTGCTGCTCTGACTGATACCCCCACGTGTCCGTCGGCCTCCAGACTCGAGGCTCCGGCGACTCGTTTACGGTGACGACCTGAGGTGACCCCGTGACCTCTGACCTCTGACTGCAGCAGAGAAAGTTCAGATCGGCCACTTGGAGTCCGTTTAGCTGCTGTCAGACTCGAGTTTATCGAGTCCAGCAGCTCCAGTCATGTTCTAGTCTTTGGGTTTTACTTTGGTTTAACGCCAGGAAAGAATCACAGATGACTTCTAAACCATCCAAATGACAGAAATATGAAGAAAAAAAGAAAAAAAATTAGATTTATTTTCACAAAATGATGAAAACCTGGAACCAACGTGTGGAACTCATGTTCTCCTCATTCTGCAGATATTTATTAATTTATAGTTTTAGTCTCATTTCCTGTCAGTTTTTCTTCTTATAGTGATTTTATGTCTTTGTCGTTCACCGTCTTCATCTAGTTTGTGTCTAATATTGGTCATTTCATGTTGTTTTGTCTTTTTGTGGTGATTTTGTGTCTCATTTTCCTCCTTTTATATTTTTCTATCTCCAGACTTTTCCTCTTCCTTGTTTTTTTCCCATTCTGGGTCATTTTTTGGTCTCATTTTAGTCATTTTGTGTCTATTTTTGGTTGTTTTCTGTCTCATGCAGTGTCTTGTTTGTCATTTTGTTGTGTTTTTTGTGGTTTTGTGTCACATTTCTGTTGTTTTTTTCTTGTTTTATGGATTTCTGTCTCGTTTCTGTCATTTTGAGTGTGATTTGTGGTGTTTCATGACTGTTTTTTTCCATTTTATGTCTCATTTTTTACGTTTTATGTCACATTGTGCCTCGCTTTTGATGTTTTTTTTTTGTAAAGCTTGTCTCGTTTTTGTCATTTTGTGTGTCTTTGGAATGGTTTTCTGTTATTTCGTGTCTCGTTTTTGTTGATTTGTGTCCAACTTGTGTCATTTTTGCCATTTTGTGTCTCTTTGTGGTGTTTTTTTTATCCCCTCATCCTGCAGATGTTCTAGCTCCATGCTCCTTTCTCACTGTTTCTGCTGCATTTATTTATTGACATTTGTATCATTGTAGACATTGAGAAAATCATTTTGAATAAAGTTTGAGGCATTTTGGGCAATTTTACAATGTTTTTGGACAAATTTTGAACCATTTTATGTAAATTTTGGTCGACTTGGGCTCGTTTCGTGGACATTATCGTCTCTTTTCTCTTATTTTTTGTCTCGTTTTTTGTTTTATGTCTCATTCTGGTCATATTTTGTCTTGGTTTTCTTGTTGTTTGTCTGTTTCGTGTCTCTTTACAATCATTTTTCCTCATCATCCTGTAGATTTTTCTGTCTCCACCCCGTCTCCTGAGATGTTAAACTCTGAACTAATGTTGTCTGCTCAGACTTCTGTGGAGGTTCTCAGTCATCAGGTTCTGGACATGGTTGGAGCTTCAAAAGGTTCTAGAAGGCGTTTCTAGAAATGGGTGGGGGGGCGGGTGGTCGTGGGGGAAGTGGGGCTGTGGGCCGGTGGGGCGCCGTGGGGGTCCGCTATGGCCCGTTCTGCTGCCCGGGCCTTGGGGCTCTGGCTGTGTCGGGGGGGGGTCGCTCCGGTCTCCTGGGCTGGGTCTCCGCTTGGTGGCTCCTGCGGGGGGGCTGTGTGGACCTCCTTGGGCTGGAGGGGACAGCTCCCTCCTTTTGGTGGAGGTTTTCATGCATGCCAGACCCACCACACCGGCACCTACCAAAACTCAATAGAGTGTGTTCCTCCGGTTGCTGAGTCAGTGGAGGTTGCTGGGTTAGTGTCTGTGGATCTCACTCTGCTCTATCTATCCTTCTTGTGGCCTCCTGACATCTTCATGATTGATCCAGTTGGGACTTTGTTGTATTAGGTGTTTGTGAAGGGTTTTAGATTTGTAAATGGTTTTAAGGTATGAATTAAAGAGTACAAACAAATAAAATGCACCTTTTCTCTTAGAACACTGTCTATGCCTCACCTTTCTGTCTGTCCTGTGTTTGTTTTATGTTTCACTTGGGTGTGCACAGCCCTCAATGGCATAATGTAGAAAACAGCTTGAAATAAACATGATAGGTTAATTTGCCATGAGGGCAGGTGATGGTCACAGTCACAAAGAAGAGAAAAAAATTGCACATGAAGCTTAAGCAGTGGCACCATGAGTGGTTGGTGTCATTTTTGAGCGGACTTGCAGACAAAAAAAAGAAAAAAAAGAATGATAATGTTCTAATATCAGTGTAGTAGTGTTAGAATAATATTAGAATGATAGTGTTCAAATATCAGTTTAGTAATAATGATAATGTTCTAATAACAATAATGATGATGATAATAATGTATTAATATTAATAAAGTTCTCTCTGCCTCCTGTTCAGGTGAAGAAATGTCTCAGTGAATCTCATGTTCCAGAATCTGCAGACGCCAGGTGAGCTCACCTGTTGGACAGCTGGTGTGTGTGTGTGTGTGTGTGTGTGTCTGTGTGTGTCTCGTGATTTTCTGATTCATGTTGATGATGTCATCCATCCCCGTTCACTGAAAAGAAACTTCACCTCAATGCAACATCAACACTCTCTCTCTCTCTCTCTCTCACTCACTCACTCACTCACTCTCACACACACACACACACAGACACACACACACACACACACACACACACACACACACACACACACACACACACACACACACACACACACACAGCTGAACACTCTGTCAGAGCAGAAACCATCAATAAAGGATCAATAAAGCAGCTCTGATGATTGATAGTAATTAATAATACGGATTAATAATGATAATTAATATTCTGATGGTGAAACAAACTTTGTGTTTTAGAGTTTATGGATATTAAAATATGTTCATCTGGGAAATCATCTTTTATTATTATTATTATTGATTTATGTTTAGTAATATTTATTATGTCAAATCTGCAGTGATGGAAAGTAACTGTAGTTAAGTACAGTTTAAGTTACTTTACTCGAGTATTTTCCATGTCAGATACTTTCTCCTACACCATTTAATTCCAATATATTACTATTATTATTCAGTAATGGAGGACTTTTACTCTGCTGTACAGGTACTTTTACTTTTTACTGTCTAGTAGGTAATCAGATTACTCATATATTTAGTTAAAATGTGGATTAAATTTCAAAATAAAAGTCCAGACATCCCAGAACACTCTTCAGTAATCCAGCAGAAGCAGAGTAATCAGATTACCTTTATTGGGCCCTAACGGGTACCGGGTAACTTTTATTACCAGGTAATCAGATTACATTGGTCCATTGAAGCGTTCGCAGGCTGCAGCAGCATTTTTCTCCAGTGAGCGTCTGATGATAAAACCAGAGCAGAGTTTATGAAACACCAACGGAACGACAGAAGAGAAAAAAACTGAGGACAGAAAAAAGAACAGAATCTGTAGAAAGTCTTCAGACTGAAAAAATATTATTTACAGGTTTTAACTGATGAACCGTTTATCACAGATTTTATTAAAACTCCAGATACTAACGAGTACAACCACAGAAAAATGTCTTTATGTTCATAAATGTAACTAAAGTCTGCATCAAAAATCAGTATTTCTACAAAAACGGATTCTTTCCTTTACATCTGACCTTAAGTTACTTTTTTACTGTATTTAAATTATTTACATTTTACACATTATTTGAGGATAAAGATTCATTTTTAACTGTTAATTTACAGATTTTATTTATTAAATTACAGATAAATAAAATAACAGAATAAAAGTATTAATTTACATATCTGTTTAAAAAAAGCTGAAAAATCCATTTAAAATCTGTTTCTACAAAAAGTAGTTATTTCTTTGAACCGTGGCCTTAAAATTTATTTTTAACTCTAAATTAGCAAAATTCCTTATTGACACATATCTGCTGCTGTTTGAAATAAAATGCACGGATATAAGACAAAGAATGACTTTTAACTGTTACAGATTTGTTATTTAGTTGCAGATTATAAATCACAGTTAAACGGTACATATGCTTAAAATGCATCATTTTCTTTGAAATAACTAATATCTGCAGAAATAATTTGTTTTCTGTTGTTTTCAGTTCCAGTAAATGTTGAATGTTGGTCAATCATATTTCTGATGTTTTGTCTCTCAGTCATCAGATAATTCTTTGTTTTCTCATTAAAGAATTCAGGATCTCTGAAACTAAACAGCTCTGATCATCTTCATGGTTCGGCTTAAAAATCCACATTTCTGCTGTTTGTTAAATCACTTCTTAATTTTTATTTAATCAACCCTCAGCAATAATTAACATTTTCTGATTAATCAATCAGCTGATGGGTTAAAAATGTTCAAAATGTGGATCAGAGTTTCCTCACACGTCTTCAGTTTTCTGTCAGAGGACACAAACAGAATCTTCCCCCAGACCGATTCATTTAATAACAGACATCTATTTATTATGTTTAATCCTTCACATCATAAAAACGTTTCCGTCGTCAAACGGGGCAGAAAACAGGCAAAGTTCTCCAGAACCTCCAGACTCCTCACTTCATAGGAGCAGAAATAAAACCCGGCACACGCATGAACATTTATTAAACACGTCTGAGGAGGTGTCGCCACGGCAACGGCTGATAGGAATCCAAATAAACGCCGATACACGAAACTCTCACCCCACCGTAAACACACACCCTGCAGTCTGGTCAGGACTCACACACACACACACACACACACACACACACACACAGTAACACACACACACACACACACACACACACACACACACACACACACACACACACACACACACACACACACACACACTAACACACACTAACACACAGTAACACACACAGTAACACACACAGTAACACACACACACACAGTAACACACACACAGTAACACACACACAGTAACACACACACAGTAACACACACAGTAACACACACACACACACACACACAGTAACACACACACACACACACACACACACACACACACACTAACACACACTAACACACAGTAACACACACACACACACACACACACACAGTAACACACACACAGTAACACACACAGTAACACACACACACACACAGTAACACACACACACACACACACACACACAGTAACACACACACAGTAACACACACAGTAACACACACACACACACAGTAACACACACACACACACACACACACACACACACACACACACACACAGTAACACACACACACACACAGTAACACACACACACACACAGTAACACACACACAGTAACACACACACACACACAGTAACACACACACACACACAGTAACACACACACAGTAACACACACACACACACAGTAACACACACACAGTAACACACACACACACACACACAGTAACACACACACAGTAACACACCACACACACACACACACACAGTAACACACACACACACACAGTAACACACACACAGTAACACACACACACACACACACACACACACACAGTAACACACACACACACACACACACAGTAACACACACACACACACACACAGTAACACTCTCTCTCACTTTACCACCCGTGTGCTTCGTCCGGTCATGCGTGTGGAACACATTGTTAAACTGAAACATGTTGGCAGACTGAGGGTTAGTGTTGGAGCACACACACACACTCAGACAGTAATACACACACATACACCTACACTCACTCAGACACTTACACAGTAACACACACAGTTACACACACACAGTTACACACACACACTCCATAAACCAGTTGTGTAGTTCCTGTGAATGCTAAGCTAGCTGTAGCTGGTCTGTATGTTAACATAATGATAATAACTGATCCTCTGCAGGTCTATGGACATGCAGGACCTAACCAGTCCTCAGAACCGGGTCGGAGAGTCGACAGGCTCCAAACTGGAGAAGAGCCTGGACAGCCCGTCCATCACCACCAATGGAACCGGAGGTGAGCCACTGCAGACAAACACCACTTACTGATCATTAGCTTCATCTGCAGTCATGGAAAAATCATCAGACCACCTTTGTTTTCTTCTTGTTCATTTTAATGCCTGCTACCACTGAAGGTTTATTACCTGAAGAACACAATGAACAGGACTTTAGATGCAGCTGGTTCCAGAATACTTTGTCCTATCTGACCTGCTTCAGCTTCATTGTGTTCTAGGGACTATAGGAGGACATTTCAAAGGTCTAGAGTGGTTTCCTGCTGACATTCAAGCCGTAGAACAACTCAGAAGCTGTCAGCTCTCACATAATGCCTAAAACTAAAGAATTCTGTGAAGCCACAAAGGCAGCCATCATCAGTAAGAGACAGGTAGAGAAAAAACTGAAGATCTCAAGACAGACGTTCATCACACCAAGAAAAACAAACCCAGCATGGTTCTACCAAACTGCTAGCTGGTCAGGAAACGTCTTTCTACCACCAGATGACCGTCACTCATCTGTTCCTGTCAGGAATCATCCTCAGACCTCCTCAGTCATCCAGGATGACTGAGAACCTCCAGAAGTCTGAGGAGACGCCCTTAGTTCAGAGTTTGACACATTAATTCTAATTTCTTACACTGTTTGTGCAACAAATAATCAAAGAAAGTCACATTTGAATCTTTCTTCTCTCTGGTTTCCATCGTTCTGAGTTCTACTGCCAGAAGACGTCTCTGAGTTCTCTTCTTCATGATGTTCTGGTTCTTCTTCATGATGTTCTGGTTCTTCTTCATGATGTTCTGGTTCTTCTTCATGATGTTCTGGTTCTTCTTCATGATGTTCTGGTTCCTCAGAGCTGCAGGACTTTAAAATGAACCACAGTGAGACAGGAACTACTCAGAGTTCAGAGATTTAAAACCGCCTGAATGTCTGTTTGGTTCATAAACCTCCAACAGAACATGTTGATGTTCATGAGTCACTTTGAACGTCTTTAGTGTTTCAGAATCATCAGAAGGTCTCCAGAAGATCAAAACTTTGGAGTTTTTGGATGAAATAAAACAAAACAAACACAGTGAAGCTCTTAGCTGACCACTAACAGACAGACTGGAGACTATTGACAGGATGAGAACCCTAAAACCTCACCGAGATGTCAACACCAGCAAGACCACTACTGCTTCTTCTTCTTCTTTCTTCTTCCTTCTTTATTTTTCTTATTCCAATCCTGCTTCTCTTCTCCTTCTCCTCTTCTTCTTCCTGTCTCTCTCTTCCTCCATCCTATGGTTCCTCCATCCTCTGGCTCCTCTCTCTGACAGCTGGCTGTATTGAGTCCTCAGATGTTTATTTGATTCTCTGATCTTCTCTGGAACTGTTTTTTTCCTTGGTGCTTCAGTGGAAACAGTGATCTTGTGGATTTTAGTGTCAACAGTCAGTAAATCTCTCTTGATGAGCTCAGAGTTAATGCTTTCAGCAGACTCAGCCCAGAGAACTACATACCCAGCATTCCCTTCACATGACATCATCGGCCCTCCGGCCGTCGCCATGGCGACTCATTAGTCTTCATTACAGCAGCTCCCAGAGGCCTTAATGAGGCGGCTTCAGTTCCAATCAGAGGACAGACTCTGAACGCTGCATGTGGAGCTTTAGGAGGTGAAAGAATTCACTTTAACTGTTTTACTACCCTAAAAAAATCTAAAAATGATGATGGGGATGGTTCCTTAAACATCTGCAGAATCTCATCTGAAGGGCAGAACATCTCTGGAGCTCCTCAGAGCTTCTTTATGAAGATGTGTTTGGGAACATTTTATTTATAAATTACCAGACTGATTTACCAGAATGAGTCAATGAGTTGTTCAGTCCAGCAGGTTCAGATAATAACCAACAAACTGAACATGTTCCACAGATGATCAGGGATTTAGAGGAGAACCTCACCATCTGGGGAAGCAGAACATCATCAGATTCATCTCATCTCTCTGTTAAAGCAGATAAAACATTTTATCTTCAAGCATCTCCTCCAGTAAACAGATAAGTCTGGATCTGAAGATCTGGAGAGACTGAAAACATGACATCTGCTCTCTAAAGGATCTTCTTGGTTCTACCCACAGAACGTTCTGAGACTGTCCACCAACAGTCCACTTATTTTAGTTTAACTTGTCAGACGTCCTCAATCAGTTTTAAAAGGTCAATGAAAACAACTTTAGTTTCATTTCTGTCTCCAAATATTCCATATTTTAGAGGAAAGAAAACTGGAGGTTGATTACAAAATCAACAGAAATGGTCAGATGGACGTTTCTGGAAGAGAAGTCCAGAGAAGACGAACAGACAAATGGAGGGACAGCCAGATGGAAAGAAAGGACGGACAAACCAACGGCAATCGTCACATAACTCCGCCTCATTCCTTAGTGGAGTAAAATTATGAATTTTAGAGGATAGACAACTGGAAGTTGTGTGGAGAAACAACAGGATGAGAGGCGGAACATCTTCAAGAACCTACAAGAGGTTCCTGAAGACGTTCTTGTGGTTCTTGTGGTTCTTGTGGTCCTTGTGCTGTTTCTGACTTTCACAAGATGTTTTTCCAAACAGACTCAGGTGGTTTTTAAAATGTTTGACCTGAAGGTGTTTCATCCATGAAGCTGAACCTTCTCAGATATGTTGATTATGATGAATGAATGATGAGACGGACCAGTCGTCCTCTCTGAGGCCTCTGATTGGCCGTCAGTCCTCACCTGCCTCCACTTCGCCCCCAGGTGAGAGCATGACTGTTCTAAACACGGCTGATTGGCTGCTGGGCTGCAGCAGCCCGCCCCCTGGCGCCGCCTCCAAGGACTATGGTACAGAGGTGCATGAGTGTGACGGAACCGGCCGGGTTCTGAGGTTCTGCTGTGTTCTCTGTGCTCTGGTTGGCTTTGGTTTGCTGTGTTCTGCTTGTTCTCCTGCAGGGTTCCACCACTCAACCTCCTGATTGTTAAACAGAACCAGTTTGTGGTTTTTATATTCCTGAGCTTAAAGAACCTCAGAGGAGTAAAGGTGGAACCAGGAACCCTGCATCAGCGTTGTGTTCTCCGGCTGGAGCTGCATGGATTTTGTTCTTCAGGTGTTGTTTGTTGAAGGTTCTTCTGCTGGTTCCACCTTAACTCTGGTTCTTTCTGCCTCTCAAAGTGAAAACAGAGCCGATGAACAGCAGCGAAACCGTGACGACGACGGGCGACACGGCGCTGGACACGTACGCAGGTTCAGGTAGGAACACCTTCAGACCTTCACCTGTTGGTCCTCTGATGTTCTGGAGGTTCCTCTCTGCTGACTTCTCTTTGGTTCTGTTTGAGCTCTAAAGCTTCAGATTCTGGGTCTGGATCAACTCCAGAGGTTCTGCTGCTCAGGAGCTTAAAGGAAGCAGAAGACTGGGAGAGATGATAGCTGACTGGAGAGTTTGACCAAAGAAGTGACTCAGAATTTATACAAAATGACACAGAATTGTCCAGAATCATTAAATATGTGTCAAAAATGACTGAAAACCTCCCAGAGTTAATAAAAATATGTCCAGAATGAGCGAAAAATGGTTGAAATTGACTCAAACTGTGTCCAGAATAGCTTGCCTGGAAAATCCAGACTGACTTTATTTATGTATTAATATAAATACAAATAAAGGCAGTCTGGCATTGTGATGATAGGAGATGATTTCAAAAAGGAGGGGCTAACGAATACAGCTTGAACGAGAAAGAACCAATCAGCGTAACACGGATGTGACGCACAAACAAATCGACCTTGAAGTCCATGTAGTCCAAACAACAATGGCATGCAGCCGAGAAAGCGTCGCGGTGAATGATTACTGCCGTTTTTGTCACAAAAATCTGTGAATACATGGGGTACTGTCAAGTACAACACTTATTTTTGAAAAGGCTACGCAACAAAAGACTCCTTAGAACGATTAGCGGTGTTAGGAATAACTTTAAATCGGAGCCAAACCAAGTCAGTGCGTATGTGTAAAAGTTGCTTAAATTTACTCACACGTTTGGAACGGGATTTTCCTCTGTACAAACAATGGCAAGAAGCCGAAAGTAACGAGCCATCCACTGCCTCCTCATCGTCGGAAATGTCAAGTGAAAAGAGGCAACGACTAACGCCATCCAAAACGCCAAGAGACCACAAAAAGATTCGCTTTGGCCCCCCTCCTCCTCCTCCTCCAGCATCATCTTTATGGGTAATCCAGGCGCTGAAGATGACGCAGCATTAACTCCCGCCTCCCGTGCTATGATTGGTCGTACCAAACTGTACCGGGAGGGAAACGCGATTCAATTCGCCCAATGCCAAACTGATTCTCCTGTATCTCCTAACATGGAGATAGGAGATTACATGGAGATTCAGTTTGGATTTTCCAAGCTACAGAATAGCAGAAATTCATCCAACATAAAAAACATCCAAAATGGTAAAAAAAAATTGTTCAAACATCGTTGGGGTCCCCCAAGATTGTTTTTCCTTTGGACCATTAGCTTCAGTTAGCAGCTATTTCTGCTAAGCTAAGCTAACAAAGGATTGTTTTCCTTTTGGACTGCTAGCCTTGGTTGGCAGCTGTTTATGCTAAGCTAATCTAACAGAGGATTGTTTCCCTTTGGACCGTTAGCTTCAGTTAGTAGCTATTTCTGCTAAGCTAATGTCCAAAATGATGAAGAAAAGACCAAAAATTTGTTCAAACTTCGTTGGGGTCCACCAGGATTGTTTTCCCTTTGGACTGTTAGCTTCAGTTAGCAGCTCTTTATGCTAAGCTAACAATCCTGTTGTCAACCAATGAGAGGAGGCAAAAACAGTGATGTCATCATGCAACAGGAAAGAAAAACAATCATTCGAAAAAGCTGAAACTTGTTAGGAGAAGAATTTTTAAAATAATGCAATGATTCATGTTGATGTAGAACACACTCACCTCCAACCTGTTGGTTCCTTTTGTTCTCCGTTCTCCCTGCTGGTTCCTGGATCTTCCTGTTGGTTCCTGGATGTTCCTGTTGCTCCCTGGATGTTCCTGCTGGTTCCTGTTGGTTCCTGGTTGTTCTGGTTGGTTCTTTCTGGTTTCTGTTGGTTCATGGATGTTCCTACTTACTGGTTCCTGCTGATTCCTGCTGGTTCATGGTTGTTCCTGCTGGTTCCTGTTGGTTCCTGCTGGTTCCTGGATGTTCCTGCTGGCTCCCGTTGGTTCCTTTTGGTTCTTCCTGCTGGTTCCTGGATCTTCCTGTTGGTTCCTGGATGTTCCTGCTGGTTCCTACTGGTTCCTGGTTCTCCCCGTTGGTTCCTGCTGGTTCCTGGTTTTTCCTGCTGGTTCCTGTTGGTTCCTGGATGTTCCTACTGATTCCTCGTTCTTCCCGCTGGTTCCTGGATGTTCCTGGTTCTTCCTGCTGGTTCCTGGTTCTCCCCGTTGGTTCCTGCTGGTTCCAGTCATCACCAGCAGTGGTTACAGCCCTCGATCATCCCATCAGTACTCTCCTCCTCTCTACCCTTCAAAGTGAGTCAGAGTCCTGCACTGGTTGTCCACATTTTACCTGCAGAGTTCCTCACCTGTCCCCCTCACCTGTCCTTCTCACCTGTCCTCTCCAGGCCTTACCCCCACATCCTGTCCACGCCGGCTGCCCCTCCGATGCCGTCCTATGCCGGTCAGCCTCAGTTCAGCAGCATGCAGCAGTCCACCGTCTACACGGCGTATTCTCAGAGCGGACAGGCATACGGACTGTCCACCTACGGTACCAGAACCTCTGTGTCTACAGAGAACATTTATACCTGTAGAGAACCTCTGTGTCTGCAAAGAACCTCTGTGTCTGCAGAGGGTCTACAGGGTCTGCTGTAGATATATATAATATTTATAATATATAATCTCTATATTGTTATTTCAGACCTGGGTGTGATGCTTCCTGGTATTAAAACTGAAGGAGGACTGACCCAGAGTCAGTCTCCTCTCCAGACTGGACTGAGCTACAGTCCTGGATTCACCACACCTCAACCTGGACAGACGGCCTACTCACCCTATCAGATGCCAGGTCAGCTCCCCGGCAGCCAATCACAGCACAGGAAAAGTGTTGTCATCATTTTAAACCTTGAATAACCCTGAAGAGTTCCTTCTGTTCTCAGGTTCCAGTTTCACTCCGTCTTCAGGCCTCTACGCCTCCAACAACTCAGTGTCCAACCCCGCCAACTACACCGCCACACAGCAGGTATTTATGTACTGTAAAACAAAATAATAATATATAAAACTACCTACAGGTACTCAGGTTTATGTATTACAATATAATACTACAGGGGGCTGCACAGTGGTCTAGTGGTTAGCACTTTGGCCTTGCAGCAAGAAGATCCCCGGTTCAAATCCCAGCCTGGGATCTTTCTGCATGGAGTTTGCATGTTCTCCCTGTGCATGCGTGGGTTTTCTCCGGGTACTCCGGCTTCCTCCCACAGTCCAAAAACATGCTGAGGTTAACTGGTTACTCTAAATTGTCCGTAGGTGTGAATGTGAGTGTGATTGTGTGTCTGTATATGTAGCCCTGTGACAGACTGGTGACCTGTCCAGGGTGTCCCCTGCCTTCACCCGAGTCAGCTGGGATAGACTCCAGCACCCCCCATGACCCTAGAGAGGATAAAGCGGTGTATAGAGAATGGATGGATGGAATATAATAATACACCGCCGCACAGCAGGTATTTATGTACTGTAAATTAATATATAAAACTACCAACAGGTACTCAGGTTTATATATTCAAATATAATACAACAACTCAGTGTCCAACCCGCCACTCATCAGGTACTAGAATAATACACGGTTCTGTAATACAATAAAACACAGAACTGGCAGCAGGTACACAGGCTTATATACTGTAATAAAATAAAAATAACAAACTACTGCAACCAATCAAACATGGATCAGGGGGTAGAGTGGCCGTCTTGTAACTGGAAGGTTGTCGGTTCGATCCTCAGCCCGTCGTGCTCATGTTGAGGTGTCCCTGAGCAAGACATCTAACCCCTAATTGCTCCTGGTGGGTCATGGTTAGCGCCTTGCATGGCAGCTTCATCAGTGTGTGAATGAGTGAATGTACAGGGGGGCTGTACCGCGGCTGACCCTGTGCTCTGACCCCCCCTCCCCCCCAGATGGGGGGATATGCGAAAATCTGAATTTCCCCTCGTGGGATTAATGAGGGATATAAAATAAAAACATGAAATAATAATCATCAGGTTTCCTGTAGATGAACTAAACGTTTCACAGTGATCTAAATGAGTCTTTATCAGCTCATGATTTTACATCTGTCTGCTGGTTTTACATCTTTTTATGGCTGTTTTACATCTTTTTTTGGTTACTTTACATCTTTTTATGGCTATTTTACATCTTTTTATGGTTACTTTACATCTTTTTATGGCTGTTTTACATCTTTTTATGGTTACTTTATATCATTTTATGGCTGTTTTACATCTTTTTTTGGTTACTTTACATCTTTTTATGGCTGTTTTACATCTTTTTATGGTTACTTTACATCATTTTATGGCTGTTTTACATCTTTTTATGGCTGTTTTAAATTTTTATGGCTGTTTTACATCTTTTTATGGTTACTTTATATCATTTTATGGCTGTTTCACATCTTTTTATGGCTGTTTTACATCTTTTTATGGTTACTTTACATCTTTTTATGGCTGCTTTACATGTTTTTTTGGTTACTTTACATCATTTTATGGCTGTTTTACATCTTTTTATGGTTACTTTACATCTTTTTATGGCTGCTTTACATGTTTTTTTGGTTACTTTACATCATTTTATGGCTGTTTTACATCTTTTTATGGTTACTTTACATCTTTTTATGGCTGTTTTACATATTTTTATGGCTGTTTTACATCTTTTTATGGCTGTTTTACATCTTTTTATGGTTATTTTACATCTTGTTGTGGTTACTTTACATCTTTTTATGGCTATTTTACATCTTTTTATGGTTACTTTAAATCTTTTCATGGTTATTTTACATCTTTTTATGGCTGTTTTACATCTTTTTATGGTTATTTTACATCTTTTTATGGTTACTTTACATCTTTTTATGGCTGTTTTGCATCTTTTTATGGCTGTTTATATCATTTTATGGTTACTTTCAGATTTTTGGTTGGATTTTTTTGTCTTTTTGTCGAAGTTTTCCAATGTTTTTGTGGTAATTTTGCATCTTTTCACCCTTGTTTTGACTTTTATTGTAATTTTGCATCTTTTTGTGGTAATTTGTGTTTTTTGTGGATACTTGCACAGCTTTGTGTTGATCTGACTTTTTTTTTTCTGGTGGTTTTGCATTTTTTCATGGCTATTTCAAATGTTTTTGCATAGATTTTGTGTCTTTTTTGAGGCTTTCCAGCTGTTTGTGGTGATTCTGCATGCCTTAGTTGCAGTTCTGCAGCTTTTCACGGTGGTTTTAAGTCTTATTGTCGTGGTTTTTCATCTTTTAGTGGTAATTTGTATCTTTTTCTGGACATTTTACAGCTTCTAGTGGTGTTCACACATCTTTGTGTTGATTTTGCATTTTCTTTTCTGGTTTGTTTGTATTTTTTCTTGATTATTTCAAATGTTTTTGTGCAGATTTTGTGTCTTTTGGTTGCGATTTGTCTTTTCGTCAAGGCTTTCCATCTATTTGTGGTGATTTCTGTGTTTTTGTGGATCTTTCACAGTTTTCTGTTGATTTTACGTCTTTTTCTCATGGTTTTGCATTTTTTCGTGGTTACTTCAAATCTTTTTGTCTGGATTTTGTGCATTTTTGTTGTAATTTGTGTCTTATTGCAGTTTTCATCTACTTGTGGTAATTTAGCATCTTTTTGTGGTTTTTACATCTTTTCAGGTGGTTTTCCATGTTTTTGTGTAGATTCTCCATCTTTTTGTGGTTATTTTATGTCTTTTCATCGAGGTTTTCCATCTGTTTGTGGTTATTTTTCAGGTTCTAGTGGCGGTTCTGCATCTTTTCACTGGTTTTGAGTCTTATTATTGTGGTTTTGCATCTTTTGATGGATGCTTCACAGGTTTTTGAATGTTATGCTGATACGATGAGAGCATAATCCTGTACGCTGTTGATGTAGAACTTCATGGTGGAAGCAGTGATAAGAGCAGATCCACCAGAACACCTGTAGAACATCTGTAGAACATCTGTAGAACATATATTGTTGTTTGTAGGCTTCTTCTTCAGATGCTTTCCTCCAGATCAGACCATGCTAACACGTTTCTGGTCCAGTAAAATCCATTTTCAGTCTTTTTCTGGCGCTATCAGTCATTTTTTCCACAGCCGTTCCCACGCAGCTCTCAGAAATAAAACCCCAAACACACAATTAGTCTCCGTGAAAGAGCGTTCTGTTCAGAACGTTGCTCCACGTCCACATGATGGATTGTATTGTGGCAGTAAAATACTTAGAGGGGATTTGAGTGTCTGGCTGTGATAGATGTGGCTGTTTACAGGAAGATCGTCCAGGTTTGGAACCAGATCCTGGATTTAGAGTGCGTGTTAGAGCTGTGTTAGTCATGTTGTGGGGACATAAATCTGGTTAAACAGTCACTCTGTGAGGACTGAAGCTGGTCTGTAGCACTCACCGTTGGGTTTAAGTCAGGTTTAAGGGCTAGTAATGGTTTAGAAATAACTGCAGCCCAATGGGAGCATTCTCCTAAGTGATAGAACAGAAGAAAGCAGCAGAATCTATGGGAACAGAATCAGTATCAGAGTCTGTCTCCAGCTCTGGTTTATGAGGACCAGAGATGGTTCTAGTGACAGCTTTAGAGCGCCGTCTCGTAAAAACATCCTTCTCCTCCGTCCGTAAAACACTGCAGCACACAGCTTTGATTGTTCCACAGATATAAAAGACGGAACAGAGGAGATAAAAGCCCAGCAATGAGGGGGAACCTTGTAAATGTGTCCCGGACCTTTTCACAGAACCAAAAACTCTCAATGTTCTGCTTGACGTTCTCTCTGCAGGACTATCCTTCCTACACCACGTTCGGCCAAAACCAGTACGCCCAGTATTACTCCGCCTCCACCTACGGAACCTACATGACCTCCAACAGCGTGGACGGAACCGGTTCCACGGCCGCCTACCAGCTGCAGGACCCGAGCCCCGCCATGACCGGACAGGCCGCCGAGCTGCACCCAGGTTAGTGACGGAACCAGAACTTCAATAAGATCGAAAGAAACGCTGGGGTTCCGTAAATAAACACCAAACCTTAGATGTTCCACGGCCACCTGCGTCTCAGAAAAATAACGGTTCCTAAATGGTGCTTTAGAACTCCAAGAACATCTGTATTTAGAGAAGGTTCTTCATTTTGTGGTTCTCTAAAGGTTCTTCATGTTCGTTGGAGTGGTTCCCCTTGGTGGCAGGTAACAGCATGAAATCAGTATTTTATTCTGGACAAAACATCGGTAAACAGAGAAATATTCATCTAAGATTCACAGAATCCCAAACTAGCATCTTAGAACATGATGCTCTGTCCGACCTACAGTCCAGAACCCAAAATATTACAGATGTTCTAATGGAAGGAACCCAGAAATACTGCAAATTCATACTTTTCTGCTTAAAAACACTTACCGGTACATGATTATCAAGTCCTTTTATCAAAGTAGAGCCAGGTGGACCAGCAAAGAACTGTCTGGAAATGGTTCCTCAAAGAACTTATTTAGTCTACAGTTCTTTAGAGTGGCATTAATGGTACCCAAAGGAACCGTTTTTGACGGTTGAGGCAACTTTGGGGAAGCAGTGTTCAATGAAATGGTTCTTTAAGGAACAGATTTTTGTTAATCTGGTTTCTCTTGGAACCATTTCTTGATAGGAAATGTTTGAGTTCCTTTAAAGATTGTTTAAAAATAGTTCTTTAAAAAAATCTTTGTTAAAGTTCTTTGGAGCTCCGTATATGACCCCTAAAGGAACATTTTTTGTGATGATTCTCTGAGTCACCGTTGGGAGAGCACTGCTATAAAAATGGTTCTAAAAGAACGTGTTTTTGCTCTTTGGAGCTCCATTCATGGTTTCTAGAAGAACCATTTCTTGATGGTTCTTTGAAGCAACATTGGGGTTCTTTAAAGAAGTTTCTACAGAAATAATTCTTTGAAGAGTCCATTTTACTGAAGTTTTTTGGAACACAGATTTTGGTCCCTAAAGGAACCGTTCTTTAAAGGTACTTTTTCAGGAACCTATTTTTGCTTCAGTTCTTTGGTCTCTTATAGCCCAAAGGAACCATTTTAATGTTCTCTGATGCACCAAAAGAGGTTGTTTCAAGAACTGAGTTAAACAGGAACTTGTTTTTGTTAGTTATTGGGGCCATTTGTGGTTTTTGGATGGTTCTTGAGGTGTTTTTCAGGTTTCTTTGAAGAAAATCTTGCTCAAAGGTTCTATGTGGATATAAAATGGTTCTTGTATGTCTCAGTGAAGAACCTTTCCATTTGTTCTGACTGGTTCCCTGCTGTTCTCTGATTGGAGGATCAAAGTGTTTACATGAAGCTCAGAGACTCTGATTGAATTTTACACTTTTATAGACAAAGAGAGAAAATAACGGAGTGAGACCAGAACCAGCTTCATGTTCTGTTTCTGCTCTTTGTTCTTGTTTTTGTTCTGTTTATTCTGGCTCTAGCTCAGGAGGCTGATTAAAGCACATCATCGTTCTTCCTGTTGCTTTTCCTCTACATGACTTTATCGCTTTTTCCTTTTTCTTTTATCATCACTCACATGTTTGAGTCTTTATCCTGAAAATCTGAAAACTTTCAGGTCAAATATCACCAATAAAGATCTAAGTAAGCGAGGTTTTATTCTACAGTTCCCTAAACATATAGTCAGACTGAATGGTGTCTCCAGATGATCCAGGTTTCTTCTTCCATGGTCTCTAATAGTTGTCACCAACCTCCTACCAACATTAAAGTTTACCCAGAATCCAATCCAACTTTATTTTTAAAGCACCTTAAAAACAACACTGTCGACCAAAGTGCTGTACACATTAAAACAAAATAAAGAAATAAATAAAATAATGAATGAGCTTTTAAAGTTTCTCTGGTGAATTATCAGAAACCAGGAACCAGTGATTGCTTCTAGGATACATCCCATAATACCGATAATCACAGCTGGTTATAGAAGAAAATTACTCAAAATTTGTTGAGTAGTTTACAGGATTTGTTAAACTGACTAAATCCAGTCCACAGTGTCTCAAAATTTGTTCAAAATTGTCAAAAATGATTCAAGAACTTTCTAAATTGAACCAAAATTTGTCCAGAGTTACATGAAATTTGCTAAGAATGATATGAAAATATATGTTCAGACTGAGACCCCTGGATCGATGTAAAACTGATCTGGAGTCAGTTTTTCCCAGAACTCAGATGTTTCTCCTCCTAAATGTCATGGTTCTATCTGCTGGACTGATGAAGTTCTGAGGCTCAGAAATGTTCCGTCTTTGTATTGGGTGTTTCTGCCTCTTTGTTCTTTTTTTTTTGGTTTATTTTGGTTAAAACTCTGGAGGCTGATTAAAGCCGATCATTCCTGTTTTCTCCTGGGTTCTGCTGTGGGTTCCAGAGTTCTCGTGGCTCTCTATCTGATTGAGACGTTAGAATATGAGAAGTGAAGCTGAGTCTGGTTCTGGTTACTGAGCAGTTATCCATCCAGTATCTCAGATTACTGACGGTGATTTACGACTCCATCCTCCTCACTCTGTGCTGCTTTTCTCTGTTGTCAATTAAGCTGAATTATTAAAGCAGACGTCTTATTACCGTAACGGTGTGACTAATGGTTCCTCCTGCAGCGCTAAAGTTTAGATGAAATGTGCTGTTTGTTCTTCAGGAGACTTTGACACGGTACAGAGTCCGTCCACACCCATCAAGGAGCTGGAGGACCGAGCCTGCAGGGGTGGAGGCTCCAAGTCCAGGGGCCGGGGCCGCAAGAACAACCCGTCCCCTCCACCAGACAGCGACCTGGAGGTAGGAGGACCAGGAAAGACCTGCAGTTAGTCAGCAGTGTGCATCAACCGTCCAGTTGTCAGTAGGTACAGTACTCTAGAACGTTCTCCAGTTGACGGTAGGTCTACTCTAGAACTTTCTCCAGTTGTTGGTAGGTCTACTCTAGAACTTTCTCCAGTTGACGGTAGGTCTACTCTAGAACTTTCTCCAGTTGTTGGTAGGTCTACTCTAGAACTTTCTCCAGTTGACGGTAGGTCTACTCTAGAACTTTCTCCAGTTGTTGGTAGGTCTCCTCTAGAACTTTCTCCAGTTGACGGTAGGTCTGCTCTAGAACTTTCTCCAGTTGTTGGTAGGTCTCCTCTAGAACTTTCTCCAGTTGTCGGTAGGTCTGCTCTAGAACTTTCTCCAGTTGTCGATAGGTCTACTCTAGAACTTTCTCCAGTTGTCTGTAGGTCTGCTCTAGAACTTTCTCCAGTTGTCGGTAGGTCTGCTCTAGAACTTTCTCCAGTCGTCGGTAGTTCTACTCTAGAACTTTCTCCAGTTGTCAGTAGGCCTGCTCTAGAGCTTTCTCCAGTTGAGAAACGTCTAAGTGGACAAACACGTCTACAACAACAAAACCTTGTCCATAATGAGTCAAAATTCGTCCAGAATGAATAAAACTCACTTTAATTGGCTTAAAAATTGTTCAAAAGGATTTAAAATGTCTCAATGGACAAAAACTTGATCCAAATGAAAAAAGCTCATTTAAAATTTCTCAAAAACTGTTGAAAATGAGAAAAAACCTAAAAGTGACTCAGTTTTTAAACATTTTACTCAAAATTTGTCGAAGTGGACATACACTTTTTCCACAATGACTTGAAATTTGTCCAAAAAGATTCTGAAAAAAGAAATTCACATAATTGACTTGAAACTTTGTCTCCATTGGCTTAAAATTGTCCAAAATGACCTGAAACCTGTCCAGTTGAGTCCAAATTTGTCCAAATAAATGAATTTACGCCCAAAATGACAAAACCTTGTCCACCATGATTCCAAATTCATACAGAATGACTAAAAATTGATCAAAATGAAAAGAGCCTATTGAAAACAACCTATATAGCAAAGTCAGTCAAAACTTCTCTAAAATCAGTCAAAATTGGTCTAAATGGACAAAAATATGTCCGAAATGTCTCCAGAAAGTTGTTCCACATCATCTAAAATAGACAGAATGTGTCTATAAAGTAGTCCAGAGGACGACCTGCAGGCTGATGGAGATGTCTCGGTCCGTTTGTGCTTCTGTATGAACTAACTTATGGGGTTTTTTTTGTCCTTCAGAGAGTGTTTGTGTGGGATCTGGATGAAACCATCATCGTCTTCCATTCTCTGCTCACTGGTTCCTACGCTCAGAAGTATGGGAAGGTAAGACACTGATCCAACCAGCTGTCTTTACTGAGATGTCTTCAGTTCCTGCTGGGAGCATCTCTACGTCCAAGAAGAAAGCATTGATTGTCTTGTTGTGGACAGAAACTGTTGATCAGCTCAGACTGCTGGAGCAAAAGTTCAGAATCTGTCCTAAATAACAAACAAATGTCCAACACAAGTCCAAACACGTCAAAAATTACTGAAAGTGTTGTCAAAATTATTTAAAATTGATCATAAATGATTGAAGATTTGTTCAAAATGGCTCAAAATTGGTTAAAAATGACAAAAATGGAATTACTCTGAATTGTTCAAAATAACAAAAATTGAACCCAATGACTCAAAATTTGCCCGCAGTCAGTTAAAAATTACTAAAGTTGTCAAAAGAGAGAATTAATCTGATCCTGATATTATGAGGTAGAGTGAGACATTCAATTGAGAAATATGAGAAATAGAAGAGAGGACATAGCTTTGTCTTTAGGACAATTGCTGGATGATGGAAATGATGAAAACAAGACAGAAAATGACAAAAACGAGATACAAAACAACCATAACAAGACATCAAATGACAAAAAGGAGACACAAATTGACAGAAAACAACAGACAGACAGACAACAGATGTAGTTTACGTCTGTTGTCTGTCTCTCTCAGACTTGAGTTGAATGTGGTGGGTGGGACGTAGAATGTCCTCCAGTTCTGGAGCGACCCAAACCGTGTTGGAGACATCGTTGTGTTTTAAATTGAAACCTGAAGCTTTTATTCAGGATTAGAACATCTCCAACACGTTTTAACTCCAGCAGCTCCTCCTCTTCTCTCAGATTATTCCCATCCTGAATGTTTGTGATCCGTCTCTTTGGTTCTGAATAACGGTCTCTGGGTGGTGGATGATGTTGATTCCAGCTCCTCTGAACCGGTCCGGTGGTCTCTGCTGTTTATGGGTCCCTGTACTTTAACGGTTCTTGGCTCGGGTCGGATCAGCCGCCGCCAAGGCTGCACATTTTTATTGGGTGATGTCGTTTCCTGTGGGCACCGGCTCGGTTCTGCTTCCTGAAGCCGTCCTGATCTTGGTGTTTGGCAGCTCTGGGTCGGCTTTGTGGCTGTGATTGGGTTCCTCTGGATGTTTGGCAGCTTTGGAGGGTGAAGAAAAGCCCGGCTGAGCTGTAAATCTGAGTGGGGGAGACTCGGAACACATGAGGTTCTACAGCTCCGGTTCTGTTTACTGCTCAGAACCCAAATGAAGGTTCTGTGTTTGTCATCACTTTGAAACTGATAATGAATGAGAAGTTTTCACCGACTCAGATTTAATCTGATGACAAACTTCACCCAGCATCAGAACACCATAGAGTTCTTCATCTGCAGCTTTGGAACGATTACTGGACCTCCAAATGTTCCACTCAGCGTCTTCAACACGGATCGTTTATCTTTAATTTGATCAACAGTAGTTAAATAATCACAGCATCTTGTAAAAATATGGCAAAAAAAATTTCAAGAAAATGTTTTAAAAATCTCCAAAATGACAAAATGTTTTACATTTTTAATTGTTTAGTTGAAAGAACTCAAGTTCAGTTTTCATTCTTTGGCTTTCAAGGATGGAGACGAGAAGTTCTGTCTTGGTTTGTTAGTTTTCAAGCACCAAAAGGAGAACTTCAGTTCTGCAGTTGGTGTTTAAGAACCAATTAAAGAAGTCCAGTTTTGGTTCTTCAGTTTCCAAGAAGCTTAATGAGAAGTTTAGTTTTAGTTTGTTGGTTGTGAAGAACCAATGAGACAAGTCCACTGTTAGTTCTTTGGTTCAGAAGGAACTAAAAGAGAACTTCAGTTTTGGTTCTTTGGCTTTCAAGAACCAGTAATAGAACTTTGGTTCCATTCTCAGGAATGCAGGAAATACTAACAACAGTAATAATTATATTTCAGATGGTCTCTCGTAAAACCTACAAAGATAACCAGAATCTGCAGCATTAAATCTACGTCTGGTTTTATTGGTCACGTTCTTGCATAAAAATCACCAGATCTAGCGGTTCACTCGTCATTTCTACAGGTTTAAAGCTTCAGTGTTTGAAATGATGAATTAAACTCTAAATATCTGCAGCTCTGAGAAGTTTGGTGGCAGCTGAGTCTGTTCACACCTTAGCTTAAAATAGTGTTTACACCATCGGCACACAAACCAGAGCCGAGGAGACTCAACTGGCATCAATACCTGAACACACACTCTTATTATAACTATATATCCACCACATTTATATAATAAATACATGAACACATACATTATATCAGGAGGGACTCTAAACAGGACGTTGGTGCATTGAATAAAGTCACATCTGAACGAGTCAAACACTGTTTTCTGCATTGTGTTCTTCTTTCTGCATCAGTTTTTGGTGGAAACGTGTTTATTCAACTACATTAATGACTCTTTTCTTCAGGGTTCTTTACATGTGCAGCTTTTTGTAGCTTAAAGCTAAAATCAATGATTTATTTAATGTATATTTTTCTGTGAGGGACAGATGCATGTGTTGTTAATATTAGGAGAGCCTGAAATCTGCAGCTTTAGCTGGTTGTAGATCTCAGATGTTAACAGGTTAAGGCCAAAGTAATATTTAAAGGTTGTTGCTAGAGGTACGGACCCGTACCCGTAGCCTGTGGACTACGGATACGGCACTTGCCATTTGCCAATCAGATACGCGAGATCTGGTCACGTGACTCCCGGTAGACGCTAGCGGTACGGACCCATACCATCGGTACTACAGGTACGGACCCTAAACCTGACCCTAACACTAACCCTAACCTTAACCTTAACCTTTGCTTACCTTTCAACAGTTTGCAGTGGTTAGCAGCTTCTTGACTCGCGAGACTCGCTTACAGGTCCGTATCTGTCTGGCAAATTGGAAAGTGCCGTATCTGTAGCCCACAGGCTACAGATACAGACCCGTATCTGTCGACACTACCGTATTTAAAACCAACACCTAGACCTCCGTGAACACCTAGACCTCTGTGAACACCTAGACCTCTGTGAACACCTAGACCTCCATGAACACCTAGACCTCTGTGAACACCTAGACCTCCATGAACACCTAGACCTCCATGAACACCTAGACCTCTATGAACACCTAGACCTCCATGAACACCTAGACCTCCGTGAACACCTAGACCTCTGTGAACACCTAGACCTCTGTGAACACCTAGACCTCCATGAACACCTAGACCTCCATGAACACCTAGACCTCTATGAACACCTAGACCTCTGTGAACACCTCGACCTCTGTGAACACCTAGACCTCTGTGAACACCTAGACCTCCATGAACACCTAGACCTCTATGAACACCTAGACCTCTAACCAGCATTAGCTTCATTTAAACACTGATGATTTTATAACATCGTCTGACCACAAACCCAGCTGTTAAAAGCAACGATTTATTCCCAGTGTTTGATGCTAAAGTTTGTACCACCATCAGGAGAAATGTTTGTACAACATGAACTGAAACGATCAGATTGTATTTCTGGAGGGAAATTAATGCTTTAGATCAGTAATGTCCAACATGAGGCCCGTGGTCCAAAAGTGGTCCTCCAGAGGGTCCAATCCGGTCCTCAAAGTGTAAAAATTACAGAGAAGACATTAACTGCAGATTGTAAATTAGTAAAACTATAAATTTAAAATCATTTCTAGACCATGACAAGTTGTTTGGATCAGAAAGTAAAATACTAGATTGTTCTTTGTTCTTTTGTATCTCATTTTTGTAATATTTTTCTCTTGTTTTTGTCTTTTTTTTGTCTGATTTTTTTTAAAATCCTCCAGTAAATCCTCCATGGTTCAGGTCCAGGTGACTAAATGTTGTGTTCCTTTGTAGACACTCTGTGATCTGGAAGTTGTAATGAGGAAATGATAAACTGAGGATGAATGTTGATGAAACTGAATTTATTTTTCTTCATAAATTCCAGGTTGTTCATGATGTTTTGTAGAAATATAATTCCTTAAATGTGAACATTAGGAACCATGAGGAGCTGTGGTTATTTACAGGTTATCATGCTGTGGTTTTACTGGTTTTACTGGTTTTACTGCAGATCAGACTGGACTAGAATAATTTTGACATCTCTACTTCAGATGAACCTTTAAAGCTTCAGGTTGAGTTTAGTTTCAGTTTCTTCTTCTTCATCTCTCTTCTTCCCTCCATCAGACCCCTCTCTCTCTCCCTCCTTATGTCAGTGTGTCCTCGCTCGCCCACTTTCACTCCTTCCTGTTAGCTCGATGCTATTCTGGTCGTCTGACTGCATCAGCGAATCGTGCGGCGAGCTGTCGACCCTCACTGACCTATTACAGATGATGGTTTTTGCAGCTGAGCCTCCACACACCATACACACACACACACACACACACACACACACACATGCACACACACAAACACACACACACACACACACAGTAACACACACATGTCTGGTTCTTATATCCCCATGGGGAATTACCATTGACTCCCATTCATATCTAACCCCTTACCCTAACCCTAACCCTAACCCTAACTAACCCTAACCCTAACCTTGACCAACACCAAAACAATGTCTAACCCTAAAGAAACGTTTTTGCACTTTTACTTTTTTCAGTAACAACAACATGGCCAAGAAAACACTGTTTAAACTTGTGGGGACCTCATTTTTGGTCCCCACCGTGACACGAGTCCCCACCGAGATAGCATGGAGTCAGGTCAAAGTCCCCACCGGGTAGCAAAAACAAGACCACAGTAACACACACACACACACACACACACACACACACAGTAACACACACACACACAGTAACACACACACCGTAACACACACACACACACAGTAACACACTCCCCCCCCCCCCCCAGCAGGAGGAATGTTGATGGGACTGAACAAGTGCAGCCCGTCTGTCAGCATCTGGATCGTACCAAGTGTGCAGACGGGGGTGTGAAGGGACCCTGGACCTGGTCTGGTCTTTGGGGTGTTGAACAGGTATGCTGTGGGTGTGTTGCCATGGTGATGATGTGGTCTGTCTCCTGGTCAGGACCCTCCCATGGCGGTGACGCTGGGCCTGAGGATGGAGGAGATGATCTTCAACCTGGCCGACACGCATTTATTCTTCAACGACCTGGAGGTGGGAAGAGCTCATGTTTTTCTCCAAAAAATTCCCAATTTGGTGTCATATTTTCTTGTTTTATGGCTGTTTTTGTGGTGATTTTTGAATGCGTTTGTGGTGATTTTGGATTTTTTTTTTTTATTTTGTAACTAAGTGCAGAAGTTTTGTCATTTAGTGTGGATATTTGATGGGGTTTTTGGTGATTTTTGATCTTTTTATCAAAAAAATTCACAATTTTGTGGATATTTCTGTTTTTCTGTGGCCATGTTTTGTGTTTTTGTGTTAATTTTTTGATGGTTTTTGCCTCTGTTTGTGCTGAGTTTACATGTTTTGTGATTCTTTGGGTTGTTTTATGATCGTTTTTTGTGTTTTTCTGGTGTCAGTTTGTGGTGGTTTGGATTTTTTTATGGTGATTTTGTAATTAAATGCAGAGGTTGTGTCATTTCGTGTGGATTTCTGATGTTTCTATTGTGATTTTTCATCTTTTGCTTAATAAAATTACCAATTTTCTGATTTTCGATGTTTTTCTTTTAAAAAAAAAAGCATCATTTTATGTCAATTTTCTTCCTTTTGGTACATTTTTTTGTGTTTTTCTGGGGATTTGGCACCTCTTTGTAATGTTTTTTTTTGCATCTATGGTGTAATGTACAAGAAGCTTCCAGTTAAAAGCTCCTACTGCCCCCTAGTGGAGCTGCATCCTGTCTACATCCTGATAACTGAGGTTCTAACTGAGGTTCTGTCGTTAACAGGAATGTGATCAGGTCCATATTGATGATGTGTCATCAGACGACAACGGCCAGGACTTAAGGTGATTATCTTTCATTTAATACTTTGGTAAAATATTCAAAAGATTATTTAAAACATGCGTAAACAATCTGAGCAACTTCAGTTTGTTCTGTAAAATATTTAGACAAAATCTGCAGAATTAAAACTACCATCCATGAAATGTGGTGAGAACAGACAGAATAGTTTCATAAGATCAGAATGACTGAATGGACCCAACAGAGGATGAAAGTTTCAATATTGTCATTCAAAATGGAAAATAAATTGGAGAAAATTTCCAAAATTGGCAACCTTTGGTTGTCAAGTGTCTCCATAAAGTTCCTGTAATGGATGGATCCATGTTTCTACTAAAATACAGTCTTTGGTCCACATTTCAACTGTTGAGGCTCTAACATCAGTAGAACCTGATGTGTGGAAAATGGAACTCCAACATCTAGACCTCTATTTTGTATTTTTTTATCTTGTTTCTTTTTTAAAATAAATCTGACTATTATTGTTCCAGTACTTACAGTTTTGCGACTGATGGCTTCCATGAAGCTGCGACCAGCGCCAACCTCTGCCTGGCCACGGGGGTCCGAGGAGGGGTGGACTGGATGAGGAAACTGGCCTTCCGCTATCGACGGGTCAAAGAGCTGTACAGCTCCTACAAGAACAACGTGGGCGGTGAGCCAATCAGAAGGCAGCTTACTGCCCAGAGGGAGGCGGAGAACGTTCAGGTCTTCATGATGTTTGTGTTCAGGTCTGCTGGGTCCGGCTAAGAGGGACGCCTGGCTGCAGCTCAGAGCAGAAGTAGAAGCTCTGACCGACTCCTGGCTCACCCACGCTCTGAAGTCCCTGTCCATCATCAGCTCCAGGTGAAGCTTCAGCGCTGCAGAGGTTACTAGAGTCCTCCACCCAGAACCTCCTCAGAACATCAGAGGAACCATCTGGTTCTTCATCTCCAGTAACTTCATCAGCGATCAGAGTTCTAGAACCAGATGTTGTGAGGAGGTTCTGGGGGGGACTTTGATCCAATTTAGTTCATTTTACAGCTAAAGATCTTTATTTATTGTGTTTTCTGTGTGTCCTCTCTACGTTCTCTGCGTGTTCTCCAGGAGTAACTGTGTCAATGTGTTGGTGACGACGACGCAGCTCATCCCAGCTCTAGCTAAGGTTCTCCTGTACAGTCTGGGTTCCGTGTTTCCCATCGAGAACATCTACAGCGCAACAAAAATAGGTAAGAGAAGGACATGGATCCATAAATCCAGACTAAAACCATGACATTATTGGAACCAACAGGGACTGATGTGGAACCGTTAGACCAGGGGTGGGGAACCTTTTTGACCGAGAGCCATGAGAGCCACATAAGCCGTTTGATACAGATCGACCCACAAAGTATTGCCTTGCATGAGCACAGACGTGTTGTTCATGTGTACGTTATGTCAGACAGATACTGAACTGTGTGACCTAAATATGGAACGGGTCGAGTGAATTGATGCAGACAGCTGATGTAGTGTTCACTGGTTGTCATGGTTACAGTGACACTGTGCTGCTATCTGACAGTGATGCAGAAATCTGTAACCAATCCATGGATCCAGACTATAAGCTGCATCACTGCCAGAATCTAATGAGGGAGTTCTTGTGTCATTTCTGACCTTACCTGGAAATTTCATCCAAATCTGTTGTTCTGTTGATGAGTAATGTGACAGACAGACAGACAGACAGACAGACAGACAGACAGACAGACAGACAGACAGACAGACAGACAGCTGATCATCACATAACTCCTCTACGTTCCTCGGTGGAGTATGAAGTCTCTGAATGTGTTCTTTTTAGTAACTTTGTTATTCTGAAGCTGACCAATAATAAATAAATACTTCTCACCATTCATAGGTGGATCTTCTGTCCATTCGTTCTAAATGTTTGATGCTCCTCATCGTTTGTTCTTTTCTCCATCTTCTTCATCTAAAGGGTTTGCTCTGCTTTAATTAGCTGACTGTTTAATTAAAAGGAGGGAAGTTTCCTTCTTGACCTCACATCGACCCGTGTAACTACCGCATTATCCAATAGAAACAGAGTTTTGGTGTCAGACCCTCCTGATTGGCTCCAGCCACCTGAACAGGAGCGGTAGAAAATGGATTAAAATGTATGAGAATGTTTTATATTTTTAATACTGTGATTTCTGTGATGTTTGACTTTAAAATGTCTGCAGAATTATTCATTACTTCTCGTGTTAAGAAATGTCGGCTACGATTTATCTGTGAGCCAGATGCAGTCATCAGAAGAGCCTCATGTGGCTGCAGAGCTGTAGGTTAAGAACCCTGGTTTAGACTAGAAACAACCTGATGGAACTTTACTACATGATGGTGTTTGGAAAGAAAAGATGAACCCAGACTGATCAGATGTACCCATCCCTGATAGATCTGTGTGTGTTTGTGTGAGTCATTGTGTTATTTTTCCACCTATAAAGTGTGTCTGTGTGTGTATTTATATATGTGTGGCTGTATATGTTGTTGTTATTTTTCGACCAATCAGAAGCCTGTAAAGTGTGTGTCTGTGTGTGTATTTATATATGTGTGTCTATATATTTTATTGTTATTTTTCGACCAATCAGAAGCCTGTAAAGCGTGTGTCTGCTGTCTCCAGGCAAAGAAAGCTGTTTTGAGCGTATAGTCTCCCGCTTTGGCACTAACATTACGTATGTTGTGGTGGGCGATGGGAAGGATGAAGAGCATGCGGCCGGACAGGTAAACACTCACCTGTGACCATGTGACCTCTGACCATGTGACCTCCTCCCTGTGATTCTGTTCTCTGCAGGAAAAGAGAGTTGCTTTGAGCGCATAATGCAAAGGTTTGGCAGGAAAGTAGTGTATGTAGTGGTGGGTGACGGTGTGGAAGAGGAGCAGGCGGCCAAAAAGGTAAAGGACCGTGATGTCACCGCCACGCCGCCTCTGATTGGACCAGCCTGCCTCTCTGTGCTCTGGCACTTTGTGTTGGTTTTTACTTTCTCTGCTTCGTTTTCTGGTTTTGTCTTAGTTCAGCTGTTAGACTGGAAGATATTTAACGAATAATCAGAACCTGAGTGGAACCACAGGAACCCTCTGGACCCCAGACACAACAGAGTCACATTTTCTGTTCAAGTAATCACCAAAATGACACCATTTATCAGCCAGAAAGCAGAAAACAGAAGGAAGAATCAGAATTTTAGCCTTCAGTCTGAGAACAAGTTTTAGCTCAAATATTCAGCAGATCTGAACTTAAAATCTGAATATTTTAAGAAAATCATTTTATTCCAAAAAAATAATGTGCTTGCTCTAATGGAATCTGCAAAAACACTATGATAAACGAGGAAAAATAACAAATGAAATGGAGAAAAAAATGAGACAGAAAATAAAGGAAAAATAAGAAATAAAATGAGGAAATAGAATACAGAAAATAAGGAAAATATTAGACAAAAATATGAGGACAAAAAAACTGAGTGAAGACAAATAAGACACAAAAATAAAGAAAAATAAGATAAATACATTTAAAAATTTGACAAAATTAAGAAAAATAAAGAAAGTCAGAGGCAAAATGAAGAGAAATAAGACAGAAAATGAGGAAAAATAAGAAATAAAATGAGGAAATAGAATACAGAAAATAAGGAAAATATTAGATCAAAATATGAGGATCAACAAACTGAAAGTGAAGACAAATAAGACATAAAAATAAAGAAAAAATAAGACATAAAATGAGGAAAAATAAGAAAATAAATAAATTTTAAAATTTGACAAAATTAACAAAAATAAAGAAAAAGTCGGAGCCAAAATGAAGAGAAATAAGACAGAAAATGAGGAAAAAATAAGACAAAATAAAAAAGTGGACATTAAAAGAAGAAAAATAAACAAAAAAATAAGACAATATAAGGAAAAATTTGACAGAAAATGGAGAATAATAAGACACAAAATGACAGGAGAGAAAAGAACCAGAATCAGTTTTATTGTCATTATACAATATTTAATGAAACTGCAGAAAGAGAAGAGAGATAAAAAACTGAGATCAGAGCCAGAAAGCAGCCTGTAAACTGTTCAGTCTCTCCATATCTCTGATAAACTCTTGGTGGGGTTCAGAGGGTTTTTTCAGAGCTGCTGCTGCTTTTATCCTCATTAGTTATTCATTCTGATTCATTCCTTCAGAACATGAATCCTCTTCTCTGCAGCTTTGGGTTTCATTCGTGATGCTGGGATTTAAAGACGCCTCAAACATTCTGGGACGTTTGCTTCAGCGCCGTTAGCTTAGCTTAGCATAAAGACTGGGAAACAATGGAAACCGTTAGCATGAAGATCCTTTAAAACTCTGATTTTTACAGAACGTTTAAATCGTTTCCAGCAGAGAAACAAGATGAAGGTTCATAAACAGGTTTAAATATTAAAGTTTAGACTCCACAACGGTATTAAATATACAAATATAGCTGAAGAATTAAATAAAAAGGTCAGAAAACTACTGGACTGTTTGATTTCTGCAGTTAAAATGTTTTAGATTCAGCTTTAAGGTGAGTTTGTGGTTTCAGAATATTCCAGGTAAAGATTAGATCCACATTTAGGGTTTTTATGTAGAAATGTAAAAAAAAAAAGACATTTGAAAGTGATTAACTGTTCAGCCAGACCGTTTGCTCTCAAATGTAAATCAGATATTTTTAATAAAAGTAAATGTTTGAGCATCCACAGAATCCCTGGATTTATATGTTTAATCATTCAGATTAATCTCCATAATTAAAAACACTGTAAACTTGTATTACATATTTCTGAGGGGTTTTAATCCTTAATATTTAAATGACTCCAGTAAATTAAGGTAAATGACAGTGTGGGGTCATGAAGAAAATTAAACTCATTGGAATCATTGAAATCTTGTTTTTCTGCTGGTTTTGGTTTGTTGGTTTAAATGATGATGCTGATTAATCGGGTGCTTCTGGAGCCGGTCTTTATGCTAAGCTAACGGTGGAGCCTACGTTTCCCAGAATGCTGCATGTCAGAGTGGTTGCAGTGCTGCTGTAGCTGCATGTCTGGTGGCGGCTTCTGCTGCGACTCTGCAGCTTTAACCTGTTTCCCCTCCGCAGCACAACATGCCGTTCTGGAGGATATCCAGCCACTCGGACCTGCTGGCGCTGCACCAGGCCCTGGAGTTCGAGTACCTGTAACCGTGGTAACCGTGGTAACCGTGACGACAGCAGGACTCGGGGAACGGAGCTTTTTTCTACGACTATTTAAGAACAAACTGCAGCTTTCTGTCTGTTTTCTGTCTTTTTTTTTCTGAATGTCTGGATTTACAAACTCTGAACGGTCTTAAAGAGGACGTCCTGGTCCTGGTCCTGGAGTTCTGACTCCCAAAAGACTCGGAGGACTTGGCTGAACTCAGAGGATTCGACTGATGGACTCATAAGACTCAGCTGAATTCTGAAGACTCATCTGATGAACTTGGAGGACTCGTCTGGACACTGAGGAGTCGTCTGAAGAACTCTGAGGACTTGGAGTACTCGTCTGAACTGGTCCTGCTGGTCCGTCTCTGTATGGAGCTCCTCCTGTATCTGGGCTGGTGTTTCTTCCTGCTGGACTCTGAGGACTTTGATGAACTCTGAAGACTTTGAACTCTGAGGACTGGTCTGGACTTGGACTGGTCTGAAGCTCCTCCTGTATCTGGACTGGTGTTTCTTCCTCTGAACTTTGTGTAAATTATTTCCTGACGGACGGTGGAGGAAGCTTTAGGAGGACGTTGTTGTTTTTGTTAATTTGAGGTTTTTCTATTTGGTTTTCTCTAAGGAGCAGGTGGAGGATGGAGATGTGACGTGTTGTGCCTTAATGTGTTTGAATGTTTTTCTTTAATCTGTCTGTAGATATAAAGGAGGAATCCAACACCACACACCTGGACTTCTTATTTCATCAGACTACAAACCATCCAAACTTCTGCTGTTTAATCTCAGTTATCTGACGATGTTTCTGCTTCACTGAAACTGAAACTAACTGATCAATCTGGTTGGTTTGGTCTCTGACATCAGAAAATGGTGACAAACATCCATCAGTAGGGGGGCTGTGATTCTAGAAAAGACCAGTAATGAGTTCAAATTAACCACATATCCATAAAAACTCCATTTTTCACCTTTGTTTTGTATTTAGAGTCGGCTTCTCTTGGCTACTGGCAGATATGTGAAAACTGCAGATAAACACACTGAGAGTTTATCATCAGCATCATGTCAGTCATTATGAGGCCAAACTGAATACACGTAATCAATGACTGACTGATGAACGTCTAGAAGATCTGAAGGAAAACCTGTCACCAGATAGACCATAAACAATGATAAGTTACTGTAAGACCGCTCACTAAACCCAGAGTTCTCCATGGATTACATTCCTTGCATTGTTGGAGTCACTAGTGGTGGTTAAAGCAGCATTTTCTAAGCATTTTGTCCATTCCACAGACTAGCTACTATATTTGTGGACTGGAGTTCCTGATTGTACTCAGGATAAAAACAGCAGTGGTCAACTGTTGCCTTCTTCAGCTGCAGTGTCCATACTGGAACCCTGGATGTTGATCTATGGACTCCTCTGCCCAGCAGTGTGGTTATAAAACCATAAATTCACTTTAACTGAAGCTGCTTCTACAATCATCCATCATATCCAACACAAAGTGCAGCCATGAGATAAAACAACAAAATTACTGAAGAACAACCAATAGAACGAGGCTCAGACAGGGATGTGTCACCTGACCTGTTCTCCTCTGCAGTGGAAGCATCAAGAGGAAAATACAATAAGGCTGACTGGGAGCATCCATCAGAGGTTATAACATAAATATCAAACATTATGCAGATGACACAGTGCTGATAGACAAAAAGTAGTCTTAGCTTTGGATATTTAACCTCCAATCTGTGCTCTTCATTACTTTTTTTAAAGGTGAGTTGAAGTCCTTCATTTCATTCCTTCTTGGATACTTTGCAAGTTCATTTTTGCTTTATTTTCAGGTAATTTGAACATCATGGAGAGCAAGAACATCACCCAAGAAGCAGAGGCAACGTCTATGACACTGTTATTTCTGAAGTTTCTCCTCTGGCTGAGAATTTTTTTTTCTACAGGGTGTCCTTAAAGTCTGGACACACAGGAAGTCTCATTAACTGTAATGTTTTTGCCTCCACAGATTAAATATGACTTTGTGTAAAGAAGAAAGAGTTGAACTGATACTTCTCAATGGACGAGATGGATGGACTTAGTGAAAGATACGGTTGAGATTCATAGGGTTAGGAGAAATAGGGTTCGTAGGGTTAAGGTTAGAATCCTCACATGTGTGACATTAAATCTTGTGTTCAGAAACAAATCTGCTCATTTCAGGCCTTAAATGAGCCTAAAAACCAAAGAGTCAGAAATGTAAAGCTGCTTCAGACTGGATGATCAGAGAAGAACCAGAACCAAGAACCTTGTTGTTGTTGAGCAGCAGCTGCAGTGTCCAGGTTTGACCAGCAGGAGGCAACAGAGGACCAATCACAGACAGCTGTACAGCCCATAATAAGGTGAGTACAGTCAGCCCGATCTCACGAGGATTCGTGAAACTGTTACGTAAATTTTTGTTTCGGTTTCGTGCGCACCAACACGATTTCGTCATGTTTTTCGTGCCGCTCACCACGAAATGCGCACCAATGTATTTTAAATGGCGGACTTTTCGTGCCACCCAGAACGTATTTCAAACGAATGTGTGTATTATATTTTTAATGTAAAACCATGGCGAATCCAACGCTATATTTTGCATGACATCGTCCCTAACCATAACCTAACCATAACCCGGTGGTACACTTACCAATTTGCATAGGAATTTAAAGAATGTCCGGCGGCCGGCGGCCGCAAACGCAATCACACAAGCAGTATACGCCGATGGACAGCTTAGATCGTCATGAATCCGCTGGTATAAACCACTTTCAGATGTGATTACCACAGCGGGTTTCGTTGTGAGCAACACGAAAAACATTTCGTGGTGAGCGGCACGAAAAACATGACGAAATCGTGTTGGTGCGCACGAAAAAGAAACAAAAAATTTACGTAACAGTTTCACGAATCCCCGTGAGACCGTGTTGGTACAGTCTGTTCATTCTTTCTCTCTGTTCACATACTCACCTGTCTCTGAACCAATCAGAGTGGAGTCCAGCTAACTTCCACTCTTTGGACTCTGGTGTAGTTTTCTGTTGCTGCTTTTCTTCTTCTTCCATCACCAGGATGAGTTTCAGTAAACATGACATTTATTGTGGTGTTGAATCGTCATCAGTTTCTCTCTTCACTCTTTATTTCCTTTATCTGTTAGGAAACATTCAGTAAAATCAGCTTCATGTTGTTGTTGAATGAAACATGAAGACAACATGAAGCATCTGGTAGCTCTGCTCATCGACCACCATCATCTATACCTCTGTGAACACCTGGACCTCTATGAACTCCAGGTTCTGGTTCCTACCAATGAGTCCACATCAACATTTAATCTGAACATCTAAAAACTGGATCCTTGTCTGGTTTTTACTTCTTCACAGAATCTCATGAGAAGAAACAGTTTATTCATGGAGATGTTTTTATTGCAGCATGGTTTAGTTCCTCTGATGACAGAATACATTTCTTTATATTGATTATGAGATAAAAACAGCAGATACATGAAGCAAAGTGTCTCACTAGAACCAGCACCAACGTCTCATTTTCTCTACAGCAAAATAAAATCTGTGCTCAAGAACAGAAGCTGGATTAATGTTCTTTATGATTCAGGATATCAACGTTCAGCAAATCAGTCTGAACGTTTCTTCATTGGTCATTAACAGCAGCTGGTAGTAAAGACGATGCATTTAATGAAAGCACAGAAAGCAGAAAAGATCAGGAAGCTGCAGCCTGTTCCTGAGATTATTTAATAGAATCTGTTTGTTAAACTGGTTTTAATGAGCTGCAGACAGCTGAAGGTTCCACTGAAATCACTGAATAACACATTTATTCTTCTTCTTTACTGCAGTTATACCTGCCACTGCAAGTCCAAGCCCCACACCAGCTCCAACTGCAGCTCCAACTGCAGCTCCAACCGGACCCCCCACAAGACCAGCAGTTGCTCCAACAACAGCACTTTCAATTGCAATTCCAGCAAAAACTCCACCAACAGCTCCACCAGCAGCTCCAACAGTACCTCCTAGAGCAGCTAGAACCTCCTTAATGAACCTGTTTTTTCTCTCAGCCTGTCTTCTTGCTTCTTTAGGCCTCATATCTGGATCTTCTCTCAGGAGTCGCATCATCTCTTCTTTAATCGCAATCTCAACCTCCTCGAACATCTCGCTGGTGTAGAACCTTCCTCCATTTCTCTGAACCATGGTGTTGATCTTCTCCAGCAGCTCTCTGACCTGAGAGGGATCCTGGTTTCTGTTGTTGAAGACGTGATATCTTCCACGACACTGACGGATAAAGTCACAGAGATCATCATTTTTTTTGATGAATTCTTCCATGGTGACTCCTTCAGCCTCCAGATCATCACCACGGGTGAACAGAACCATCGTGTAACGTTCTGCCTGTTCTCCAAAAATGGTCTGGATGATTTTGATGGTGTCTTGTTCTTCTTTGGTGAATCTGCCGGATTGGATCACCACCAGGAACACATGAGGACCAGGAGCAGACAAGGAGATGCACTGAACGATCTCTTTGTTGATCTCCTGTGGAGGATTGTTGGTGTCAAACAGACCTGGAGTATCAACCACAGCCAGAAGTTTATCATCAAACTCTGCTTCCTCCTTCTGACACTCTGATGTGACTGTGGAGGCAGATAATGTAGATGTAAAGGCTCTTCTGCCTAAGATGGTGTTTCCTGCTGCACTCTTCCCAGCTCCAGTTTTCCCAACCAGCACCATCCTGAAGTCTGGTTCTGCTAGTTCTGCTGGTTCTTCTGGTTCTGTGGAGAAGTTAACCAACATGTTAGTGATGATAACGGAGTACATGGAACACCTGAACATTTCATTTCTATCATAGAACATGAAACCCTGAGAACCAAGCATGAGCTGGAGATCTGCAGCCAAACAGTGATGGAACAGTCAACAACCACAGAACCAGACTGATGGACGGACAGGATGAAGACACAAAGTTCACAGACTGTTTCTGTCCATATCAAGACTCTGATTGAATCTTAACCTCCTTCCCCATCAGCAGTCTGTGCAGTGATCTCTGCTCCCAGAACTCCCTGATTTTAATGTTGGGGACAAAGAACACATGGACATAAATATGGAATGAGGACACATGGACTATGTTGTTGAGGACAGGAAAACTTGTCCTGGAGCTGAGTCTCCACCATGCCATTGTTTGACAGTTCAGGTGGTCTGAATGTTTCCTTCCAGTAGAACTCTGTGGTGACAGTCTGACTGATGGGGATGAATTCATGGAAACAACCAGGAGAATGTTGAAGGATGATGGAGGTGTTTATTTTGGTTCTACGTCTCTGTGCAGCTGATTTCTGTCTCTTTGTGGTCATTTTGTGTCTGTGAATTTCTGATAACCTGTTAGTTAAGAACTAACCCTTATTTGCACAACAAAGACTGTCGAAAGATGTTTCTCCGTGCTGTTCATGAGAACTTTTACAGACAGAAGTTGTTTCACAGCTCTATGATGTTTGACGTCTCCTGGAGCACCAGTTGATTTGTGTGTTTATGCAACAAACTGCTGCTGATTGGAGGACGCCGCCTTCACAGAGACACCTGATTGGCTGCTGCTGGTCGCTGCAGCAGGTTTTTTAATGCCACCAGTTTATGATGATGCAGCACTATTATCTGCTGATGGATACCAGCCGGCTGGTTTCTGACCATTAAAGGAAGTTTGTGGGTTTTTCTCATGATTCTGTGAAGTTTTGTCCTGATATGAGGAAGTCATCTCACAGCAGAGCAACAATCATCACACTGACATCAAGTTTTAGAAATTTTATCAACTCTAGAAAACTCTGGGAGCCCAGAAAACTCATCTGGCTGAATGGGTGACTCATAAACAGGAGCTATAGCCCCCAACACAGTGGTCATAGGTTTGAATCCAGCTCATGTTCAGTAATGCATGTGATTACCCCTCTCATCTACCCATGTTTACTGTCTCTCTCTCTCTTCTCTGTCCTATATAACAAAGGAAAGAAGGGTCCAAAAAAACATTTACCTTTAGAAAATTCTGCAGTGTTTACGTCTAAAACTGTAAAATACAGACTTTGACAACAAGTCCAACAACAATCAGGTAAAGTCTTTAACTTCATGACTTCTTATCTGAGCTGAATCTAAAGCTGAATGTATCAGAGTGTGAACAGTCAGAGGGTGAACGCTGTAGATGTACTCACCAAGCAGGGCGTATTTGGAGGCCATGTTGGTTTTTACAGGAGGTTGAAGTGTTGCTGCTGATGTTCTGATGCTGAATGTTTCTGTTTTCACCTCAGCTCTGTTTTAATCTGCTTCCAGACTCCTCCCTGTCAGGTCAGCTGATGTTCTCATAGAAAGCTTCACTACAGACGTTACTCAGGCTCGTAGTACAGATTCAGAAGTCTGGACTCCACAGAACACAAGATCACATCGAGGTTAATGTAGAATTGGAACATCAGTGTACTTTGTTATGTCATCACCTCTGTTCATCTGCTCTGATTATCTTCACCATGAAAAACAACAAATGGAATCAGATATAATAACACAGCCCTGCATGTTCACATTTTAATATAAAATCAGTTTATATACATATATACACACTACCAGTCCAAAGTGTGGACACACCTTCTCATTCAGTTTATTTTTACTACTTTCTACATTGTAGATACAGACTGAAGACATCAGAACTTTGAAGCAAGATTTATGGAATTATGTAGTAAAGAAACAACTGTGAAATAAGTCAGAGCATGTTTTATATTTTAGATTATTTGATTCCTGCTTTGAACACTCTTGTTATTCTCTGGATGAGCTTCATGAGGTACAACCTGAAATGGTTCCACTTCACAGCTGTTCCTTGTCAAGGTCCATTTTGTTATGATCCCTGTTCCAGCTCGTGCACTTCTTTCTCCTTCTTCCGCTTTTCCCATTTCTTCCTCCTGTCCCATATCATCTTCTCTCTCTCCCTGCTCCCTGCATCTCCTGCCTGCCTGCAGTCTGAGACAATGTAATTCAGCTGTGACAGTCAGACAGTTCAACCCACCTGCAGACCTTGTTCATTCACTGACATTCCCCTGGATCATAGACTACGTTTATATGCAGTCAATAAAAACCCTTTCATAACCGGAATATTAGCAATAACCCGGTTGCGTACGGCCATGTAAACACCCACAAAAACCCAAATATGTTCATATTCCGGTTCTTAAAAACCCGAATAAGACCCCTGGGTTACTCCTTTTCTAACCCGAATATCTCGTAATATAAACGCGCATCGGAATATCCCGATAGAAAGAAACATTAATTTGTATTCTGCGCATGTTTCATCCGAAAGGAATCTTGGTCTTTTGAGTACGGCAACTACTTGTATGCTGCGTCTGGCACGCGACCCACCGGAAAAACGCAAGGAGAGGTAAACAGACATGGCGAAACCCACACGTGGCAGCACAGCGCCACACTTTTGGAGCGAGGAGGAAACAGACTACTACGGTTTGGATGGGAATATCCCAATTGATTACGCTGATCATGTAAACAGGAGTAACTCTGTCTGTTTAGGCATGTAAACGGGTTATTCCAAATGTTTCAGAAACCGGAATATTGACCTTAATCTGAATATTAATGGCATACAAACGTAGTCATAGACTCACATCCCTTCACAGATTCTGCTCCCCTCTTGGATTCTGTTCTCCCCACCAAGCCCTGTTCCTCATGACTGCTTCAGCCAGCATGGACTCTGCTCTTCTCCCCCTGGATTTCCTGAGACTGCTTCCCTGCTCTCTCCGTCTAGTTACCGCCTGGCAAAACTGCGTTTGCCGGAAGGTATTGTTTTAGGCTGCATGGTCTTGCTTGCTTGCTTGCTTGCTTGTTTGTCTGTAACAAGTTGGTTTCCGTACGATAACTCCATAAAATATTGATGTAGCCTCACCATATTTGGTACACAGGTGTACCATAATAAGACACAGGTCAAGTTCAGATTTGGTGACCGTGACCTCATTTTCAAGGTCACAGGGGTCATCTTTGTCGCCGGGCGGTCCAAGTTTGGTAAAACTTCTAGTTTTTCCCCCTGGTTCTGTTTGCTTCGTGTAGTTGTTGGTGTTTGAGTTTTTTTCCTGTGGACTTTGTTGTTGGATTTAATTGTTTTGTTTTAGATTTGCAAATTCTATATTTAGTTAGATTTGGTTCTCCCCTCAATCCGGGTTCCTTTTTGTATACTCTTAGTTGTTTTATTTTGTTAAAAAAAAAGCCCTTTCCGAATTTCCTCCCATCATCCCGTTTCTGTGTCTGCACCTGGCTTCTCCTACCCCCTGTAACACATTTGTGGAACTTCTTCCTTCTTAATGGGGTTGGACCATCAGAAGTCAGGTTGGTCCACAGTCCTATTGGACAACTGTGAGAATTCATATTATAGGGAGAACCAATCAGCTAAGAGAAATGACAGTCCATCATTATTATAAGAACTGAAGGTCAGTCAGTCCAGAAAACTACAAGATCTTTGAATGTATCCTTAAGGAACCATCTAGGAACTTCCCAGGAACCATCTCGGAACTACCAAGGTGTCTTATTGTGGTGCTGAATCGTCACCCGGACCTCTATGAACATCTGGACCTCTATGAACATCTAGACCTCTATGGACACCTAGACCTCTATGGACACCTAGACCTCTATGAGCACCTAGACCTCTATGGACACCTAGACCTCTATGGACACCTAGACCTCTGTGAACACCTAGACCTCTGTGAACATCTAGACCTCTGTGAACACCTAGACCTCTGTGAACACCAAGACCTCTATGAGCACCCAGATCTCTATGGACACCCAGACCTCTGTGAACATCTAGACCTCTGTGAACACCTAGACCTCTATGAACACCTAGACCTCTATGAACACCCAGACCTCTATGGACACCTAGACCTCTATGGACACCTAGACCTCTATGAACATCTAGACCTCTATGAACACCTAGACCTCGATGAACACCGAGACCTCTATGAACACCTAGACCTCTATGAACATTTAGACCTCTATGAACACCTAGACCTCTATGAACATTTAGACCTCTATGAACACCTAGACCTCCATGAACATTTAGACCTCTATGAACATCTAGACCTCTATGAACACCTAGACCTCTATGAACATCTAGACCTCTATAAACACCCAGACCTCCGTGAACACCTAGACCTCCGTGAACACCCAGACCTCCATGAACATCTGGACCTCCATGAACACCTAGACCTCTATGAACACCTAGACCTCTATGAACATCTAGACCTCTATGAACATCTAGACCTCTATAAACACCCAGACCTCCGTGAACACCTAGACCTCCGTGAACACCCAGACCTCCATGAACATCTGGACCTCCATGAACACCTAGACCTCTATGAACACCCAGACCTCCATAACTCCAGGTTCTGGTTCCTACCAGTGAGTCCACATCAACATTTAATCTGAACATCTAAAAACTGGAACCTTGTCTGGTCTTTAGTTCTTCACAGAATCTCATGAGAGGAAACAGTTTATGTGTGGAGATGTTTTTATTGAAACATGGTTTAGTTTCTCTGATGACAGAATACATTTCTACAGAGCCCCTCTGATGACATGGTAAAAAAATAAATTGTGGCCACGACATCGCTATAACGTGCGCACTAAATACTACTTCGTTCCCACGAAATACTAATTCGTTCGCTTGATTTGCTTACCCAGCTGTCCAGGAATGATATTAATAGTATTAGTTAGTATTTCGTGGGCACATTATACCTATTTCGTGGGAACGAATTAGTATTTAGTGCGCACGTTATAGCTATGTCGTGGCCACAATTTATTTATTTTTTTACCATGTCATCAGAGGGGCTCTGTACATTTCTTTATATTGATTATGAGATAATTTTAAAAAAAAACAGCAGATACATGAAGCAAAGTGTCTCACTAGAACCAGCACCAACGTCTCATTTTCTCTAATGCAAAATAAAATCTGTGCTCAAGAACAGAAGCTGGATTAATGTTCTTTAGGATTCAGGATATCAACATTCAGCAAATCAGTCTGAACGTTTCTTCATTGGTCATTAACAGCAGCTGGTAGTAAAGACGATGCATTTAATGAAAGCACAGAAAGCAGAAAAGATCAGGAAGCTGCAGCCTGTTGCTGTGATTATTTAATAGAATCTGTTTGTTAAATTGGTTTTAATGAGCTGCAGAAAGCTGAAGGTTCCACTGAAATCACTGAATAACACATTTCTTCTTCTTCTTTACTGCAGCTATAGCAGCCACTGCAAGTCCAAGCCCCACACCAGCTCCAACTGCAGCTCCAACTGGACCTCCTACAAGACCAATAGTTGCGCCAACAGCAGCTCCACCAACACCTCCTAGAGCAGCTAGACCTGCCTGAATGAACTTATTTTTTCTCTCTGCCCATCTTCTTGCTTCTTCAGGCTTCATACCTGGATTTTCTCTCAGGAATCGCTTCATCTCTTCTTGAATCGCACTCTCAGGCTTCCCTAACATGTCACTGGTGTAGAACCTTCCTCCATTTCTCTGAAGCATTTCGTTGATCTTCTCCAGCAGCTCTCTGACCTGAGAGGGATCCTGTTTTTTGTTGTTGAAGACGTGATATCTTTCACCACACTGAAGGATGAAGTCACGGAGATCTTTGTTTGTCTGGATGAATTCTTCCATGGTGACTCCTTCAGCCTCCAGATCATCACCACGGGTGAACAGAACCATCGTGTAACGTTCTGCCTGTTCTCCAAAAATGGTCTGGATGATTTTGATGGTTTCTTCTTCTTCTTTGGTGAATCTGTTCAGTTGGATCACCACCAGGAACACATGAGGACCAGGAGCAATGTAGGAGATGCACCAAAGGATCTCTTTTTCGATCTCCTCTTGAGTTTTGTTGGTGTCAAACAGACCTGGAGTATCGACCACAGCCAGAAGTTTACCATCAAACTCTGCTTCCTCCTTCTGACACTCTGATGTGACTGTGGATGCAGATAATGTAGATGTAAAGGCTCTTCTGCCTAAGATGGTGTTTCCTGCTGCACTCTTCCCAGTTCGAGTTTTCCCAACCAGCACCATCCTGAAGTCTGGTTCTTTTGGTTCTGTGGAGAAGTTAACCAACATGTTAGTGATGATAACGGAGCACATGGAACATGTGAACATTTCATTTCTATCATAGAACATGAAACCCTGAGAACCAAGCATGAGCGGGAGATCTGCAGCCAAACAGTGATGGAACAGTCAACAACCACAGAACCAGACTGATGGACGGACAGGATGAAGACACAAAGTTCACAGACTGTTTCTGTCCATATCAGAATTCTGACTGAATCTTAACCTCCTTCCCCATCAGCAGTCTGTGCAGTGATCTCTGCTCCCAGAACTCCCTGATTTTAATGTTGGGGACAAAGAACACATGGACATAAATATGGAATGAGGACACATGGACTATGTTGTTGAGGACAGGAAAACTTGTCCTGGAGCTGAGTCTCCACCATGCCATTGTTTGACAGTTCAGGTGGTCTGAATGTTTCCTTCCAGTAGAACTCTGTGGTGACAGTCTGACTGATGGGGATGAATTCATGGAAACAACCAGGAGAATGTTGAAGGATGATGGAGGTGTTTATTTTGGTTCTACGTCTCTGTGCAGCTGATTTCTGTCTCTTTGTGGTCATTTTGTGTCTGTGAATTTCTGATAACCTGTTAGTTAAGAACTAACCCTTATTTGCACAACAAAGACTGTCGAAAGATGTTTCTCCGTGCTGTTCATGAGAACTTTTACAGACAGAAGTTGTTTCACAGCTCTATGATGTTTGACGTCTCCTGGAGCACCAGTTGATTTGTGTGTTTATGCAACAAACTGCTGCTGATTGGAGGACGCCGCCTTCACAGAAACACCTGATTGGCTGCTGCTGGTCGCTGCAGCAGGTTTTTTAATGCCACCAGTTTATGATGATGCAGCACTATTATCTGCTGATGGATACCAGCCGGCTGGTTTCTGACCATTAAAGGAAGTTTGTGGGTTTTTCTCATGATTCTGTGAAGTTTTGTCCTGATATGAGGAAGTCATCTCACAGCAGAGCAACAATCATCACACTGACATCAAGTTTTAGAAATTTTATCAACTCTGGAAAACTCTGGGAGCCCAGAAAACTCATCTGGCTGAATGGGTGACTCATAAACAGGAGCTATAGCCCCCAACACAGTGGTCATAGGTTTGAATCCAGCTCATGTTCAGTAATGCATGTGATTACCCCTCTCATCTACCCATGTTTACTGTCTCTCTCTCTCTTCTCTGTCCTATATAACAAAGGAAAGAAGGGTCCAAAAAAACATTTACCTTTAGAAAATTCTGCAGTGTTTACGTCTAAAACTGTAAAATACAGACTTTGACAACAAGTCCAACAACAATCAGGTAAAGTCTTTAACTTCATGACTTCTTATCTGAGCTGAATCTAAAGCTGAATGTATCAGAGTGTGAACAGTCAGAGGGTGAACGCTGTAGATGTACTCACCAAGCAGGGCGTATTTGGAGGCCATGTTGGTTTTTACAGGAGGTTGAAGTGTTGCTGCTGATGTTCTGATGCTGAATGTTTCTGTTTTCACCTCAGCTCTGTTTTAATCTGCTTCCAGACTCCTCCCTGTCAGGTCAGCTGATGTTCTCATAGAAAGCTTCACTACAGACGTTACTCAGGCTCGTAGTACAGATTCAGAAGTCTGGACTCCACAGAACACAAGATCACATCGAGGTTAATGTAGAATTGGAACATCAGTGTACTTTGTTATGTCATCACCTCTGTTCATCTGCTCTGATTATCTTCACCATGAAAAACAACAAATGGAATCAGATATAATAACACAGCCCTGCATGTTCACATTTTAATATAAAATCAGTTTATATACATATATACACACTACCAGTCCAAAGTGTGGACACACCTTCTCATTCAGTTTATTTTTACTACTTTCTACATTGTAGATACAGACTGAAGACATCAGAACTTTGAAGCAAGATTTATGGAATTATGTAGTAAAGAAACAACTGTGAAATAAGTCAGAGCATGTTTTATATTTTAGATTCTTTGATTCCTGCTTTGAACACTCTTGTTATTCTCTGGATGAGCTTCATGAGGTAGAACCTGGAATGGTTCCACTTCACAGCTGTTCCTTGTCAAGGTTCATTAGTGGAGTTTTTTCCTTCTTAATGGGGTTGGTCCATCAGAAGTCAGGTTGGTCCACAGTTAACAGCTCTATTGGACAACTGTTAGAATTCATATGATGGCAAGAACCAATCAGCTCAGAGAAACCACAGTCCATCTTTTCTTTAAGAACTGAAGGTCAGTCAGTCCAGAAAACTGGAAAAAATTTGAGTGAATCCTCAAAGAACCATCTAGGAACTACCCAGAAACGTTGAAAATACGATGTCATATCGGGGAAATAAGCACCGAGAGTTTTTTTTTCCTGTCGATATGAGCACGAGCTGTGTGTGTACGTGCGTGTGTGACATTAAGTGGTACGCAAAATATTTCGCCAAGGTTGGCAGGTCTGCTACCAGGAACCATCTAGGAACCATGTAGGAACGTCTGGTGTATGATCACTAAATGTTGCTAAATCTGAGAATCTTCTCTTAAGATCCTGCTAATTTAGATCTTTATGGACAGAAATCTCTTCCTCCTTTCCTATCAGACATCCCGATATACCTCTGCCATACACCAGTGCCACTCTCTTGGTGAAAACATCGCTGGTACCAGGGTAAGCATAGCGGGTGTCTGGTGAGGCTGAGGGCTGGTTGGTGCTCACTGTTCATGGTGGATGTGGAGCGGTACCTTGATGTCTCCTGATGTTGGCTGGATCCTTCTGCTGTCTGCTTGGTACCAGTGACCGGCTCGGATGACATGTTTCTGCCCTGTGGCCCCGGCTCTCCTCATCCTGCTGGCGTGGGGTGGATCCGCAGGTTCCTCTGTAGGAACCCACTGTCAGCTGTTCATCCAGACCCACCAGCTCCTGCCAGGTTTGGCCCGGATAATGCAAGATCGTCTGCGAATAAAACATTCATCCTGAAGAATTTCTTCACTTCTTGAGAACTGGACTTCCTCTTTGTTATGGAGACGTGGCTGAGTGTTGGTGAGTCCAGGGCCTTCACAGAATTTGTTGCTTTTTAATTGTCCTTGGACATCTGATCAAGGAGGAGGAATTGCAGCTGTTTTAAAAAGTGATTTTAAATGTAAGCAGATCTTCTTGTCATCGACCTTCTCCAGCTGTGAATTAAGTCTGTTTGAGCTGGTAAGTTCTCACACAGTGCTGTGTGCTGTTAGCCTAGCTGCACTAGACAACCCACGGCAACGAATTTAATTCTCTGCCAGGGTGGGTCCCCAGATAGCAGACGGATGTGGGCCACTTCCGGCAACAATCTGGCACTCTTGGCGTTCTTCTGGCCTGGATTAAACAGATGTGAACCTAAGCTGGACCATGTGCTAAATGCCTCATTTGGCCCAAACATCACAAAACATATCTGGCCCACCTTTGGCTGAAATATGGCAAACATTATGCCGGGTCATCCGGATGTGAGCCTAAAGTGGCCCACATATAAGGAGGCACATGTGGCCCACCTTTGTTGAACATATCTGGGCTAGTTTTGGCTGAAAAACAGATGTGGACAACAATGTTACCCTTCCGCTGAAGAAAGAGAAAACCACATGGTCACTGAATATCTTGAAACTGACAAAAGTAATAACAAATGGAAATTTATGAAAATCAGACATGCTTTTGAATTGTGGTTCAACAGAATAATTTCATGAAAACTACATAATGAAACTGGCCTGGACAAAAGTGATGGTAACCCAAGATAAGATTGAAAATGATTTGACCATAGGGACATGTCAAACTAAGGTGTGTCCTGTAATTAGTATCTGAGATGTCTTCAAGCTTGTAATCAGTCAGTCTGACTGTTTATAGGCTGAAAAGTAGTTACTGTGCTGTTGTCTCAGATTTGTTGGATCACATATATGTATGTGACCCCCAAGTGTTCTGTGAAGCATCACCATAAATCATAACCACCAAAAATGGTTCATCTTCTTGAGGTTTTTATTGTGTTTTATTGCGTGTTGTTTTATCTATTTGATCTTATTTATTCTACTGATCCATGCTGTTATATATGGTGAAACACTGAGCACTTTATGCCTTGTCACTTTGACCAAATATCTGCCAATTGTTTATTGTCTGTGTGGTTTGTGTAGTGGAATGTAATCACTCTGTCTACAAGACAAATCTACCCTCGGGTATAAATTATAAAGTAATCTGAACCTGAATCTGAATCTGGTTCACTTTTAATCTGTGAAAATGCAGCCAGGTTCTTGATTTGATCTTCAGCCACTCTAGAACACGTTTGAGCAAGATGTCACAGTTACTGATGAGAAAGTGGCACCTTGAAGCTTCTTCTTCATTTCACTTCACCTCAGTTCTCTCCCATTATGTCCCATTAAGGGCAAGTACACCGGTAAAAGGATCAGATAAAAACATTATTCAGACCATGATGGTTAAAAACCGTTAACCCTAACCAAGTCCTTTAAGGCTCTAATGGAGACTTGGATGAAGGAAATTTTATATCTATTTTTAGTAGCTTTGTAAAAAATAACCTGCTTATTACAAATATGATTCAGACCAGAGGACTGTATCTTACTTGCCATCTCCACAATCTGGTCAAGTGCGTTCCCTAGGTTATCTTACAAGCAAGTAATTAAAAAGGATATAATGGATTCAATAAAAGCAGAATAAAACAGCGACATCAGAGACTTGTCAGTTTGAATTTGGATGAGTATTCTTAGACAAAAGTCGCTGCTGGCCTTTCTTCACAGCATTTGTGGTTGGTGTTACATTTAAATGCATTAATATGTATGTATGTTAACCACTGCTCTAAGGTTTTGAGTACAGATTGGACAATGATGAATTTACCAATTTTTTATTTATTTTTGTGCACAAGTTTTTATTGCAAACCATGGCCAAGGGGTGAACATACAGAACCCATACCATAAAGCCCTCACCCACCTTGAATTTTAGCAATACATCCCACAGATATTACCACTCAACTCTATCAAAGGCTTTGGCAAAGTTGACAGACAGCACAGACCTCTTGGAGTTGATCTGAATCTTCTATCACATGTAACAAATGCACAACATTGTCTGCCACAGGTTGGTCTCTCATGGATCCAGTGCCCAGCACATGTAGGCTATCTTGATGTATAAAAAGTGCTGTATTGTAAATACTGTAATAAAGATTGGTTTTACTTGATATAAAATGATTTTTTTTCCAGAAATAAAAAAATAATAATCAGAAATTGTATTTCCCTTACTTTAGAGTTATACATGGTCCTTTGTATATGTATGTGTGAATAATTGTATTTGTATGAATTTTGTGCTTTTTCCCACTGTTCACCATTGTCACAGAGTGTCAAACCTCATGTTTGATTAATGGAACCAACATAAAATCAAAAAGGGCATGAAGTTTTAATAACATATACTCAGTTTACATGGAAAAAAATGCAATCAACATTATTAAGTCTGCATGTTGGGAAGGATTTTATTTAACCCTGAATCCCAAGCAGTTTCTGGTCGTTTTGTGCTTATCTCACATTTTTCTCTGCAATATGAAGTCCAGCACCTCTATAGATTCAGGACAACCATGGCTATAGGCTGATGTAACTCAATTATGTCTTTATGCAGTGTAACAATATTTAAAAGCTGCAAATCATTAGATAAAAGAAAAACAAACATACATCTAAATATTTATAACATTTATCATATCATTAATATTTATAATAAATATTAATTATCATTAAAAATCATTATATTAATATTATCAATTCACAGTCTACACTGCAGAGGCAATCTGCAAAGCACTCTTTCTTTTGTAAAAGCGACAGTTTGCTGGTAAAAGTTTGCCCTGTAACAGGTCTTTAAGGCACTGCAGCAGGTGTCCAGCTCAGCACTTATTAATGCTGAATTGCTCTGAGTAGGACTATGAGCCTGCAAAACACTGTGTGGGACGGAAATTCAATGATCTTTTAATCAGGAAGTATGTGATCATTCAGGTCTTGTTGAACACAGTAAGAAGCTTAGACTTATTTATTTATTTATTTATTTATTTCTTAAGTTATTTCTTTTTAAAAATTTTTTTACAGAATTTAGCCAAAGCAAACGGTTAATTTCTGCAAATTGTCAAAGAAGACATAAGAATTAAAGCAAAGTGGAGGAAATCTTAGAAAATTTGTCGCTGACATTACTTATGATACATTCAGGTACCCTCGGAAACTTGAAAATCAAACAATTACAGTAGGACAAATGGTTTGTAAATGCCAGTCATTTCAATATAACTGTTTTTTGATCCCGTCGGCGGGATCGGATAGCAGCGGGTTAAACTATATTTGCCGTTATTTCTTTGCTATTGATGGGTTTTTGTCTCTTTAAGCTGGAGTTTCCCAAATTACAGAATCTATTGAACGCAGCTTCTTCAAACTGAGGAAAGGCAGCAGAAGGCGCGCTGCGTTCTCTTGCCGACCATTAGCCGAATAACTGATATCGCATCCTGAGACCTGAGGATGTCCTAAAATTACACCGTACAGCTGGCATATTGATAAATTCGTACTCGCCAGCGGCACAGAAAGTGAAAGCTCACCAATTCCAACATGGTTAAGTTTTGGGGCAGTGGTAAATTTGTAGACTGGTGGAGCAGTGTGTGCACATCACACACATTAACTGACATTTATATGAGTTCCAATTTTCAAATGAGAAAAGGGAGACTCGATCTTTTCCTGAGTTTTGTCTACCATCATCCAAATGAACTTCATGGTCCCACAGGGGAGACATTTACCAGCTCACATCTCAGAGCACTCAGAAAAAAATTAGCTGATGTGTTTGGTGGAAGCTGGACTCGTCTATGGTTAAACTACTCCATGCCTCTCTCCTCCCTCTTTACCGTTTGCACCAGTGGGAAGGACTGAGATGGGAAGTTGTGCCCCACTGCGCAGCTCACCAATGTGCAGAATGGGCTCAAAATCCACACTCGGTGAGGTGGACCTGATTTGCGCTGGATTTGCGCCTTGCCGCCGACGAGTCACAAATATAGAGCCCAGTATGTTTAACCTAAGACCACACAATTGTTATACCAGTATTTCATGCCTTTATTGAACATTAACCATTAAACATTCAAAGTACTGACAGAGAAAGTCAGACAGTATAAGACAATAGTGGACAAAATAAGAACTGAACAGAACTGTCTCAGTTCTGCAATATTTTTATGACGCCGTGGGTGAATTGCTCTCTTCATGTCATGAGATGGATTTGCTTCCAACTGACAGCCTTGGCCATATTCTTATAGAGTATAGTGCTTACTTTGGCATAATATTAGAAATTAATCACCATCTACCCCTGTAGATCAGACAATCTGATATAGCATGATATAACAGACATAATATTTACTATAGCTGCAGATTAATTGTAATTTAAAACAAGCTATGGATTTTTTTGAAAAACATCAATACAGTATTGTAGAATGTTTATATTATTCTTCAGGGGCTTTTTTGCTTGGTGTCCTGATATGCTTATTGTGTACTTCACTGCCACCATGTTTAATAGCCATAGTACTGCTGTACAGTGTCAAAGTGTGAACTTCTTGTTTTTTCTTTGTAAAGGGCCAAGGCCAAGAGAAGACAAGCCAGATGAGTGATTTTTCCCTTTTAATTGGTCCAGTCTTCTACTGTTTCATCTTATTACCTCCACCAAGGAGGTTATGTTTTTGCCAGTTGTGTGTTTGTTTGTGCTTTTATAGTTCATATTTTTTCAGTCCACTCCACTGACTTTGTTTGAACTGTTTTACTTTTAGAATAAAAATAAATAAAAATTGTTGTCCTCTACTGTCACCAGTTGTTTCTTGAGTTTGATCATTTCTCCAGTTCTTCAGTAGGTTTCTTCGTCATTGATGCAGCATCTTAGACCCCCTGATGTGTCCCAACAAGATGCAACCACTGACAAGCCGGCATTCACACTCTGTCTGAGGGTAACTTAATGGCAAATAGCCACAAATTCGGATTTATTCTATTTGTTCATATTTTTAAATTTGACATAAAACATTGTAATGGTTTAATTGTGACTCATGAGGTGTGCAGGTTAGACAAGGTCATAGAATGTGTTCCAGTTATGGCTGAAACTAAACACTAACTGTCTTTAATTTGGATGAGTTGGCCAGCTGTTGATCTGTAGCATTATGGCTAGGCAAGTGTTAACACCCAAGTGCCATTATTCAGTGTGGTGTGTGGGCCAGAATACAAATGTACAATGGCCCAAATCAGGTCGAGGTTTTGGTAATTTGGTATGCTTTTGGGTTTACATCTGGCAATGTGATGGCTTGGTTTTGGCCAACTTCTGGCAAACAAGAGTGGACCGCCCAAGTGCCATCATACCAAACGGAATGTGGCCCAGATGAACATGTCAAGTTTGGGCCAGATATAGGCCAGAAAGAAGATGTACAGTGGCCCATGTCTGGTTGTATGCTGGGTCATTTGGCATGCTTCTGGTTTACATCTGGCAATGTGATGGCTTGGTTTTGGCCAACTTCTGGCAAACAAGAGAGGACCGCCCAAGTGCCATCATTCCAAACGGAATGTGGGCCAGATGAACGTGTCAAGTTTGGGCCAGATATGGGCCAGAAGAATTTTGCTATCTGGGTCTCGTTACCCTCCATAAGGCTCGAGGCTGGATGCTCCTAAAACTGGCCGGACCAATCACCATGAAGTGTAGAGTCAGAAGGCGGGCGTAACTAAGTGACGACAGAGGCGCGACGATTCTGACAGAAACAACCGGAAACAATAAACAGTTATCTTTGGACTCGGCTTTGGCCACAGCCCTTAAAGATTTGAAGCTAAAATTCAACTTGAAAGATAAACAAAGGACGGCACTGAAGTGTTTCATTGAGAAGAAAGACGTATTTGGACTTATGCCGACGGGATATGGCAAATCCTTAATATACCAGTTGGCTCCGCTGGTTGGGAAGCTAATGGGACTTAGCCACAATCCGCCGGTGCTCTCGGAACTACGTCAGCCTATTCGTTGCATTGATTGGTTGTATACCTACCCAATTGCTGCAGAGGGATTGTCGGTGATTTTAATATTCATGTATGTTGTCCGGAAATCCTCTGGGCGAGGGATTTATTAAATGTAATTGACTCTTTTAATCTTGTTCAGTCTGTACTGGGTTCCACACATGATCGTGGTCACACACTTGATCTTGTTTTATCGTATGGTCTGCCTGTTTTTAACTTGGAGATCTGTGAAGCATTTTTCTCTGATCATATGCCTGTACTTTTTGAAGCTGTTGTAGATGATAACACAGTTAAACCTTGCGCTGCTGCTCACAGACGTTGGGTTTTTAACTCTTCCACTGCTGCTCGCTTCAGTCAGAACTGTGTGTGATGATACAGAGGCTCTGAGCTCTCAGTTTCTTGTTCTCTGTCAAACTGCAGCCCCATTAAAGAGCAGGAAGCATAAAGTTCTACCAGAGCCTTGGTTGAATGAAACAACCCTCACTGCCAGACGGGAGTGTGGCAGAGCTGAGCACAAGTGGAAAAAAGATCAACTGGAAGTGTCTTTTTAATGGTTGAGGGATTGTTGGCATCTTTATCAGTCCTCTGTGAAAGAGGCTAAAAGGAAATATTTTTCTGATATTGTTTTCTCAAACTGTCACAAACCTCGTGTTCTGTTTAAGGTGATTAACTCTGCTCTGAATGCACAGCATACTGTGGGAAGTGAGCCCTCCTCTAGTGTCTGTGAAAACTTTCTGCACTTCTTCATTGCTAAGTCACTTCTACCAGAGCACTTATTTCACCTCCTACTTATGACCCCTCTGTGTTTGTTCCTTGTTCTGCTGTGTTTGACTCCTTTGAGACTATGGATCATTTAAAGCCATCAGGTTCCTCCTCCACTCTTTAAGGAGCTTTTCTCTACATCTAACAGCATCATTACCAGCAGTCTATCCTCTGGAGTGGTCCCTGTGAATTTTAAACATGCGGTTGTTCAACCCCTGATTAAAAAACCTGGACTGGATCCTGCTGTTATTGAAAACTTTAGTCCCATTTCTAAACTGTCTTTGCTCTCCAAAATCTTAGGGAAGTTTGTGTACTAACAGCTCATGGACTTTTTAAATGAACAAAATGTTCTGGAGATTTTCCAGTCTGGTTTTAAAAGATTGCACAGCACAGAGTCTGCCCTTTAAAGAGTTTTTAACAACATTTATTTAGCTACTGACTCTGGTCACTGCGTAATCCTTGTTCTTTTAGATCTAACTGCAGCATTTGACACAGTGGACCACGACATCCTGGTTCTGGTCTGGAGCAGTGGGGGGGCATCAGCGGCTCTGAAATGGTTCAGGTCCTCGGTCTCACATCGGACTTTCTGTGCCAGAGCTGTTCTCTCCGATCAGCTGACCAGCTGCTCCTCAGGGTCCCAAAACGAGGCTAAAGCTCAGAGGGGATCCAGCGTTTTCTGTTGCAGCTCCAAAACTTTGGAATGAACTAGCGCTGCACATAGACAGGAATCCTCACTGTGGAATTTTAAATGTTTCTTAAAACCCACCTCTTTTCTTTGGCTTTTCACGTCACCTAGATTTGTTGTTCCACGTGCTCATATATTATATCAGGGATGGGTAGTACAGTCTGTTTAGTCTATTTATTGTTATACATTTTATTATGTATTTTGTTTTAGTTCTATTACTTTAATTTAGTTCCAGTGTTTTTACCTAGTGTTATTATTTTTAACACTTGATCACGTTTTTACTCCTCTGTACAGCACCTTGGTCAACTCTGGGTGCTTTAAAGTGCTTTAAAGTAAATTTGATTTGATTTGAAACCTACCAGGAACCATCTAGAACTACCCTGGAACCTACCAGGACTTTGAATGTACAGTGCCTTGTGAAAGTATTCGGCCCCCTTGAACTTTTCAACCTTTCACCACATTTCAGGCTTCAAACATAAAAATATAAAATTTTAATTTTTTGTCAAGAATCAACAACAAGTGGGACACAATCGTGAAGTGGAACGAAATTTATTGGATATTTTAAACTTTTTTAACAAATAAAAACCTAAAAAGTGGGGAGTGCAATATTATTGGGCCCCTTTACTTTCAGTGCAGCAAACTCACTCCAGAAGTTCAGTGAGGATCTCTGAATGATCCAATGTTGTCCTAAATGACTGATGATGATAAATAGAATCCACCTGTGTGTAATCAAGTCTCCGTATAAATGCACCTGCTCTGTGATAGTCTCAGGGTTCTGTTTAAAGTGCAGAGAGCATCATGAAGACCAAGGAACACACCAGGCAGGTCCCAGATACTGTTGTGGAGAAGTTTAAAGCCGGATTTGGATACAAAAAAATTTCCCAAGCTTTAAACATCTCAAGGAGCACTGTGCAAGCATCATATTGAAATGAAAGGAGTATCAGACCACTGCAAATCTACCAAGACCCGGCCGTCCCTCTAAACTTTCACCTGGAACAAGGAGAAGACTGATCAGAGATGCAGCCAAGAGGCCCATGATCACTCTGGATGAACTGCAGAGATCTACAGCTGAGGTGGGAGAGTCTGTCCATAGGACAACAATCAGTCGTACACTGCACAAATCTGGCCTTTATGGAAGAGTGGCAAGAAGAAAGCCATTTCTCAAAGATATCCATAAAAAGTCTGGTTTGAAGTTTGCCACAAGCCACCTGGGAGACACACCAAACATGTGGAAGAAGGTGCTCTGGTCAGATGGAACCAAAATCCAACTTTTTGGCCACAATGCAAAACGATATGTTTGGTGTAAAAGCAACACAGCTCATCACCCTGAACACACCATCCCCACTGTCAAACATGGTGGTGGCAGCCTCATGGTTTGGGCCTGCTTTTCTTCAGCAGGGACAGGGAAGATGGTTAAAATTGATGGGAAGATGAATGGAGCCAAATACAGGAGCATTCTGGAAGAAAACCTGTTGGAGTCTGCAAAAGACCTGAGACTGGGACGGACATTTATCTTCCAACAGGACAATGATCCAAAACATAAAGCCAAATCTAAAATGGAAGGGTTCACAAATAAACGTATCCAGGTGTTAGAATGGCCAAGTCAAAGTCCAGACCTGAATCCAATGGAGAATCTGTGGGCAGAGCTGAAGACTGCTGTTCACAAACGCTCTCCATCCAACCTCACTGAGCTCCAGCTGTTTTGCAAAGAAGAATGGGCAAGAATTTCATTCTCTCGATGTGCAAAACTGATAGAGACATACCCCAAGCGACTTGCAGCTGTAATTGCAGCAAAAGGTGGCGCTACAAAGTATTAATGCAAGGGGGCCCAATAATATTGCACGCCCCACTTTTCAGGTTTTTATTTGTTAAAAAAGTTTAAAATATCCAATAAATTTCGTTCCACTTCACGATTGTGTCCCACTTGTTGTTGATTCTTGACAAAAAATTACAATTTTATATCTTTATGTTTGAAGCCTGAAATGTGGCGAAAGGTTGAAAAGTTCAAGGCGGCCGAATACTTTCGCAAGGCACTGTATCTCCAAGTTCAGTCTCTAAAACCATCCAGCTCTACGACCAACTGTCCCCATGGGAACCTCCCCAGGAAAGGAAGACCAGAAGTCTCCTCTGCTGCTGAGGAGAAGTTCATCCGAGTCTCCAGCCTCAGAAATGTCCAGTTAACAGCAGCTCAGATTAGAGCCCAGATAAATGCCACCCAGAGTTCAAGCAGCAGACACATCTCTACATCAACTGTTCAGAGGAGACGGAACCAATCAGGACTTTATAGTCCAATAGCTGCTAACGAACCACTACGGAAGAAAAGCAACAAGCAGAAGAGATTAGTTTGGACCCAGAAACACCAGGAATGGACATTAGACCAGTGGAGATCTGGGCTTTGGTCTGATGAGTCCAAATCTGAGATGTTTGGTTACAACTGCCGTGTCTTTGTGAGACCAGAAAATGGGAATAGATGGTCTTTACATGCATGGTTCCACCATGAAGCATGGAGGAGAAGGTGTGATGGTCACTGTTGGGGATTTATTTCCAACAAAAGACACATTTTAGACGACATACTAAATTATGACGTTTTTTTCCATATTTTGGACGACATACGAAACTAAGACATTTTTTGCCATGTTTTGGACGACATACTAAACTATGACGTTTTTGTCACATTTTGGACGACAAACTAAACTATGACGTTTTTGTCACATTTTGGACGACAAACTAAACTATGACGTTTTTGTCACATTTTGGACGACATACTAAACTATGACGTTTTTTTGACATTTTGGATGACATACTAAACTGACGTTTTTTTTGTCAAATTTTGGACGACATACTAAACTGACGTTTTTTTTGTCAAATTTTGGACGACATACTAAACTATGACGTTTTTTTGTCACATTTTGGACGACATACTAAACTATGACGTTTTTGTTGTCATATTTTGGACAACATACTAAACTGACGTTTTTTTGTCACATTTTGGACGACATACTAAACTATGACGTTTTTTGTCACATTTTGGACGACATACTAAACTATGACGTTTTTTTTTGTCACATTTTGGACGACATACTAAACTATGACGTTTTTTGCCATGTTTTGGACGACATACTAAACTATGACGTTTTTTGCCATGTTTTGGACGACATACTAAACTATGACATTTTTTTTGACATTTTGGACGACATACTAAACTATGACGTTTTTTGCCATGTTTTGGACGACATACTAAACTATGACGTTTTTTACCATGTTTTGGACGACATACTAAACTATGACGTTTTTTACCATGTTTTGGACGACATACTAAACTATGACATTTTTTTTGACATTTTGGACGACATACTAAACTATGACGTTTTTTGCCATGTTTTGGACGACATACTAAACTATGACGTTTTTTACCATGTTTTGGACGACATACTAAACTATGACATTTTTTTTGACATTTTGGACGACATACTAAACTATGACGTTTTTTGCCATGTTTTGGACGACATACTAAACTATGACGTTTTTGTCACATTTTGGACGACAAACTAAACTATGACGTTTTTGTCACATTTTGGACGACATACTAAACTATGACATTTTTTAGACATTTTGGACGACATACTAAACTATGACGTTTATTGTCATATTTTGGACGACATACTAAACTATGACATTTTTTTGACATTTTGGACGACATACTAAACTATGACGTTTTTGTCACATTTTGGACGACAAACTAAACTATGACTTTTTTGTCACATTTTGGACGACATACTAAACTATGACGTTTTTTGCCATGTTTTGGACGACATACTAAACTATGACGTTTTTGTCATATTTTGGACGACATACTAAACTATGACATTCTTTTGACATTTTGGACGACATACTAAACTATGACGTTTTTTGCCATGTTTTGGACGACATACTAAACTATGACGTTTTTTGCCATGTTTTGGACGACATACTAAACTATGACGTTTTTTGCCATGTTTTGGACGACATACTAAACTATGACATTTTTTTTGACATTTTGGACGACATACTAAACTATGACGTTTTTTGCCATGTTTTGGACGACATACTAAACTATGACGTTTTTTACCATGTTTTGGACGACATACTAAACTATGACGTTTTTTACCATGTTTTGGACGACATACTAAACTATGACATTTTTTTTGACATTTTGGACGACATACTAAACTATGACGTTTTTTGCCATGTTTTGGACGACATACTAAACTATGACGTTTTTGTCACATTTTGGACGACAAACTAAACTATGACGTTTTTGTCACATTTTGGACGACATACTAAACTATGACATTTTTTAGACATTTTGGACGACATACTAAACTATGACGTTTATTGTCATATTTTGGACGACATACTAAACTATGACGTTTTTGTCACATTTTGGACGACAAACTAAACTATGACGTTTTTTGCCATGTTTTGGACGACATACTAAACTATGACGTTTTTGTCACATTTTGGACGACAAACTAAACTATGACTTTTTTGTCACATTTTGGACGACATACTAAACTATGACGTTTTTTGCCATGTTTTGGACGACATACTAAACTATGACGTTTTTGTCACATTTTGGACGACATACTAAACTATGACGTTTTTGTCATATTTTGGACGACAAACTAAACTATGACTTTTTTGTCACATTTTGGACGACATACTAAACTATGACGTTTTTGTCATATTTTGGACGACAAACTAAACTATGACTTTTTTGTCACATTTTGGACGACATACTAAACTATGACGTTTTTGCCATATTTTGGACGACATACTAAACTATGACATTTTTTAGACATTTTGGACGACATACTAAACTATGATGTTTTTTGCCATGTTTTGGACAACATACTAAACTATGACGTTTATTGTCATATTTTGGACGACATACTAAACTATGACGTTTTTGTCACATTTTGGACGACATACTAAACTATGACATTTTTTTGACATTTTGGGCGACAAACTAAACTGACATTTTTTTGACATTTTGGACGACAAACTAAACTATGATGTTTTTGTCACATTTTGGAAGACATACTAAACTATGACGTTTTTTGCCATGTTTTTGTAGCAAGACTGCAAAGGCCCTGGAATTCCTGAGCTGATCAAAACTCAGATAAGCTCTCCCTCTCCAGCACTGACCAACACCCATCTCTATAGGAGGATTGAGACATTTGTATTTCTGTAGGTTTTCATTCACAGAAGGATGGAGCACATGTGAACATTTAAACCCCTGGAATAACTTCTTCTTTTTAAAAGACAATGACTTTCAATTATATGCTATGGATGTTTGTTTAATGAACTTTCATGCTAAAATCCCTTTTCAGCTTTAGGAGACCCTCAGCCGGAGACGTCTCTGCATTCCACAGATCAGATAACAAGTCGTAAAACTTTATGGCTGAAGGCTGGAGTCACCCTCTCACTCTCTTTGACTGAAACAAAGAGACTGGAACTGAACTTAAACAAAAACACTTGCCAAATTAATATTTCTATATGCATTTGGTTTTTCCAGATTTACCACAGTTACTCACAGTGTTTCATCTATGTCATATTTGAAGATCATATTTGCATGTCTGATAGAAGTCGATTTATTAATTTGTGATGTTAATCATTTCTTCCCCAGGATACTATGATTTTGGAATGAATTCCAGTATTAACCTCTGAATTTCCTCTCCATTTAGGTTGAATGATGACCATTGTATTTACCTGTTACCAAATCTCTGACTTGTTGTTATATTTTCACTGTGATACATATTTTTAATGTCATAAACATAAACATATAGTTATGAATGAAATGATTCACATCATATGAACATATGTATTAATCTACACATTTCACTTTCACACAACTGAATATGGTGGAGAGATAGACAGATCGTGTTTTGCGCGTTTAATATCATATTTTAATCCATTCTGGATTCCTCTTTCTTCTCTACTCTGTGAGAACAAAGAGATTCCAAATTCCACCAGACTCGCGCCTAAAAGTTCTCTCTCTGCCCAGGTCCTCCCCTTAGCTGGACCCACAGATAAAGTCAGCCGTAGCCCACATCATCACTCTCTCTTACCCTCTTACTGACCCTCTCTCTTACCCCTCTCTTCCTGAGAGGCCAACCAAAGTCTCTCTCATTATTTTCTTACCTAAAACGCGTTTTTCCTATCTTCGAAATTCCCTCACCATCTAACTTTGTTAACTATTTATCTTTTAACATTTTTGTAACTTAAGGAGACATTTTGCTCGTTATTCGTTTTAATCTGAAGAACCGATTCAGAACCAGCATTTATTTTTCTTAATTTTGACAATTTTTCATCAACACCCGTTTTTCTTGGCTAAAGCCTGAGAACCATCATTTTTAAGCCAAGCAACACTCAGCTGAGACCTGTCGAACCAGGTCCATGTGCACAGAACCGATCAACCCGCGGCAGGACATCTAGGCCACCACAACGACGACGCACCGTTCCGAACCCGCAGGTCCAGACCGTGTGCTGCGAATCTGAAGGCCTCGCAAGTCCCAGCCCCATGACGGTTCACTTCAATAACTCCAGCCGAGTTTGCTCTGATTCCATTCTATGGGTGATGTACTAACCGCTTGGTCAATTAATTCATTTAATCAATTTATTCTTTTACAAATCATTAGAATTCTTAATCCAAATTACCGGTTACCTCGTCAGGTTAGCTCTGGCTAATCCTCACCATATTTCCTTCTCTCTCACACCAACTTCCACATCTCTCACACATGCACACACCACACACACACTCCTACATTCCACACATTCACGCACGCACACACGTAGTCCTGCACGCACACACACACACCATATCTACATTGTACATAGTTCACTTGTAATTATTTTCATAGAATAGTTAATAAATATCTCATTATAGACCAAATTACAGTCTTGTGTTTCTTTGTGTAGAATGTGGTCAATTTAAACGAGGATTCAAGACTTTTTGATTTGAGATTGATCAAAATTTTTATGAATATTAATTTTTTATTAATATTAATTTCTTCCCCAGAGATCTAGGGTGGTGCCCCAATTATTAATAACGAGAGCTATAAATCATAACATAGTACCGCTACATTTTGGACAACATACTAAACTATGACGTTTTTTGTCATATTTTGGACGACATACTAAACTATGACTTTTTTGCCATGTTTTGGACAACATACTAAACTATGACGTTTATTGTCATATTTTGGACGACAAACTAAACTATGACTTTTTTGTCATATTTTGGACGACATACTAAACTATGACTTTTTTGCCATGTTTTGGACAACATACTAAACTATGACGTTTATTGTCATATTTTGGACGACAAACTAAACTATGACTTTTTTGTCATATTTTGGACGACATACTAAACTATGACTTTTTTGTCACATTTTGGACGACATACTAAACTATGACGTTTGTTGCCATGTTTTGGACAACATACTAAACTATGACGCTTTTTGCCATGTTTTGGACAACATACTAAACTATGACGTTTACTGTCATATTTTGGACGACATACTAAACTATGACATTTCATTTGACATTTTGGACGACAAACTAAACTGACATTTTTTGACATTTTGGACGACATACTAAACTATGACGTTTTCGTCACATTTTGGAAGACATACTAAACTATGACATTTTTGTCACATTTTGGACGACATACTAAAATATGACGTTTTTTGTCACATTTTGGACGACAAACTAAACTATAACGTTTCTTGTCATATTTTGGACAACAAAACTAAACTGTGACTTTTTTGTCATATTTTGGACGACATACTAAACTATGACATTTTTTTGACATTTTGGACGACATACTAAACTATGACGCTTTTTGCCATGTTTTGGACAACATACTAAACTATGACGCTTTTTGCCATGTTTTGGACAACATACTAAACTATGACGTTTATTGTCATATTTTGGACGACATACTAAACTATGACATTTTTTTGACATTTTGGACGACATACTAAACTATGACGTTTTTTGCCATGTTTTGGACGACATACTGAACTATGACGTTTTTGTCATATTTTGGACGACAAACTAAACTATAACATTTTTTGCCATGTTTTGGACGACATACTAAACTATGACATTTCATTTGACATTTTGGACGACAAACTAAACTGACATTTTTTTGACATTTTGGACGACATACTAAACTATGACGTTTTCGTCACATTTTGGAAGACATACTAAACTATGACATTTTTGTCACATTTTGGACGACATACTAAAATATGACGTTTTTTGTCACATTTTGGACGACAAACTAAACTATAACGTTTCTTGTCATATTTTGGACAACAAAACTAAACTGTGACTTTTTTGTCATATTTTGGACGACATACTAAACTATGACGTTTTTGTCACATTTTGGAAGACATACTAAACTATGACGTTTTTTGCCATGTTTTGGACAACATACTAAACTATGACGTTTATTGTCATATTTTGGACGACAAACTAAACTATGACTTTTTTGTCATATTTTGAACGACATACTAAACTATGATGTTTTTGTCATATTTTGGACAACATACTAAACTATGACGTTTATTGTCATATTTTGGACGACATACTAAACTATGACATTTTTTGACATTTTGGACGACATACTAAACTATGACGTTTTTTGCCATGTTTTGGACGACATACTGAACTATGACGTTTTTGTCATATTTTGGACGACAAACTAAACTATAACATTTTTTGCCATGTTTTGGACGACATACTAAACTATGACATTTCATTTGACATTTTGGACGACAAACTAAACTGACATTTTTTTGACATTTTGGACGACATACTAAACTATGACGTTTTCGTCACATTTTGGAAGACATACTAAACTATGACATTTTTGTCACATTTTGGACGACATACTAAAATATGACGTTTTTTGTCACATTTTGGACGACAAACTAAACTATAACGTTTCTTGTCATATTTTGGACAACAAAACTAAACTGTGACTTTTTTGTCATATTTTGGACGACATACTAAACTATGACGTTTTTGTCACATTTTGGAAGACATACTAAACTATGACGTTTTTTGCCATGTTTTGGACAACATACTAAACTATGACGTTTATTGTCATATTTTGGACGACAAACTAAACTATGACTTTTTTGTCATATTTTGAACGACATACTAAACTATGACGTTTTTTGTCATATTTTGGACAACATACTAAACTATGACGTTTTTTGTCACATTTTGGACGACATACTAAACTATGACGT